>NC_054701.1:78953948-79176448 GCF_016097555.1 Gigantopelta aegis
GGTGGGTGGGTGGGTGGATGGATGGGTGGGTGAATGGGTGGATGGATGTGGATGGATGGATGGATGGATGGATGGGTGGGTAGGTGGATGGGTGGACGGATGGATGGATGGATGATTGCGTGGTTGGCTGACTGGTTATATTGGCTGGCTGACTGTCGGTCTGTATGTATGTATGTATGTATGTCTTATTATCTGTCTTTCTGATTGTCTGTTCATCTGCCTGTCTACCTGCATTCATTCAGTCAGTCAATCGGTCTGTCTGTCCTTTATGCACTGGCATAATTTATGTCACAATAGTCGTAATCTGAAATACCGTGAAAATTTTTGCAGAAGGGAGTATGGCCCAAAACCGTCTGAAAACCTATTGTGTAGAGAATGGTAGAAACAGCTCTACTTCCAGATGAGTACCTTCCGATAAGAGCGGCAGAATCTAGCTCAACCTGTAGTGCACATTGCTGCTTTCGTTGTGGGGTCGAACCCCGGCAATGGATTCATTCTCTAATAGGATTTTCCCCCTGTCCCAACCAGTGCCTCACGGCAGGTATATAACAGTCATAACTAGGAAATTGCATATAAAAGATCCCTTGTTGCTAATGGAAAACAAATACAAATGTGTTGGAATTATCAAATGCACCGGTTTCCTCAAAAGACTATGTGTTGGAATTATCAAATGCACCGGTTTCCTCAAAAGACTATGTGTTGGAATTATCAAATGTTTGGCATTCAACAGCCTATGATTAATTAACTTTTTAACTTTCCGATAAGCAGTGGGGAGATCTCTTTGTGTACTTTCTCACAAACTGATTAGCCCATACCACAGTATTCAATATACCGGCTGACAATGAAAATACAATTATATTGATTCATTGTTGAGGATCGACCCAGCAACTCTTCGCACCTCAGATGGAAGCATTATTACTGAGCTAGATTATGTTCCATTTACGTTTTAGCTTGAAGGTAACTAGACGAGTAACTGCCCCATTATTCCAAAAAACGGAAATTCTGCTCTTTTACTTTAGATGTGCACTTTTTGTTTTAGTTGTGGAAGACCCTATATTGCTGTGTCTTTGCTCTTTTTTCGTACTACCATTTCACAGTTTAGAGGGCAGAAACACCAAAAATGCCCGTTGCCAAACAATAACAACAGAAATGTATCAACCTAGACAGTTTTAGCTTTTGAAAGTCCGTATCGTTTTATTTTGTTCATTACAAAAAAAGAACCCACGTCTTCAGTTTGTCTTTGATGTGTGAGAAATCAATAATTCGACTAATATAAATGCCACTTTTATTCAGTGCCATGAATAAAGCGGACATAAATTGTTTGTAAAATGAAATGTCAATTACTTCCCAATATCGCGCCGTTCACGTAATTGAAATCACGGAATCTTTGACAAGATCATAGCTGTCACGTCAAACGGTTGTCAGACCTAAAAAGAAAATATATTATATATATAAGACACACTTTTTTCTTGGTGGCCTTCCTGTCTTGGACGGAGGAACCAGCATGGGTCGACACCTGTGCCCATGACAGGCGTGCACTAACAGCTTGCTCTGAATGTGCACGTTAAACCCTTAGACCTACCGGCCTCGGTGGCGTCGTGTCAGGCCATCGGTCTACAGGCTGGTAGGTACTGGGTTCGGATCCCAGTCGAGGCATGGGATTTTTAATGCAGATACCGACTCCAAACCCTGAGTGAGTGCTCCGCAAGGCTCAATGGGTAGATGTAAACCACTTGCACCGACCAGTGATCCATAACTGGTTCAACAAAGGCCATGGTTTGTGCTATCCTGCCTGTGGGGAGCGCAAATAAAAGATCCCTTGCTGCCTGTCGTAAAAGAGTAGCCTATGTGGCGACAGCGGGTTTCCTCTAAAAAAAACAGTGTCAGAATGACCATATGTTTGACGTCAAATAGCCGATGATAAGATAAAAAATCAATGTGCTCTAGTGGAGTCGTTAAATAAAACAAACTTTACTTTTTAAACCCTTAGACCAGACCAGACAAGGGGCCTAATTCACTAAACTCTCGCAACTTTACGATCTCGCGGTGCAATGTTAAATCTTGCAAAAAGGATGCTTTGTTGTCTAGAGAGCCTAAGAGACCTTTGTGAATTAGGCCCCAGACCAGACTTGGTGACTCAGAGCAGGATGTAGCCTTGTGGTTTGAGTCTTCGTCTGAAATGCGAAAGGTCATAGGATCATAGGTCACAGTTGTGTTAGTACCCCTTTTCCGCAAATAGCGTATCAAAGGCGGTGATATTATGTATTATTATGCTTGTGGGAAAAGTGCGTATGAAAGACATCTTGCTTTTAACTATAGTGGTGGAAAGGTTTTTTTCATCCACATCATGTCAAACTGTAGTCAGACAAAAACTAGATGTATAAGACACGTTTCCCTTGGTGACTCAGAACAGGATGTAGCCTGGTGGTTTGAGTCTTCGTCTGAAATGTGAAAGATCAAAGGCTCTGATCGATATTAATTTATCTCTAGACCAATTGGGTTATTTCATAATTTCCGAGAAAAGTGCATCAAAGACCGTGATGTGTACTATTATGTTTGTGGGGAAAGTGCATAGAAAAGACATCTTGCTTTTAATTATAGTGCAATGCAGAAAGTCCCCCTCCCCTCTCGCCAAGCTTCGCTAGTGTTCCGCGAATGTGTATCAAAGGCGGTGATTATGTACTATTATGTTTATCGGGAAAGTGCATATAAGACATCTTGCTTTTAATGACAGTGGTATAGAAAGTTGTTTTTTCCACGTTTCACTAGTGTTCCGCGAATAGCGCATCAAAGACCGTGATGTGTACTATTATGTTTGTGGGGAAAGTGCATAGAAAAGACAGCTTGCTTTTAATTATAGTGCAATGCAGAAAGTTTTTTCCCCATAAGTTTCACTAGTACTAAAATGTGTAACAAAGGCGATAATTATGTACTATTATGTTTATCGGGAAAGTGCATATAAAAGACATCTTGCTTTTAATTGTGGAGCGGGGGCAGGACGTAGTTCGGTGGTAAAGCGCTCGTCTGATGCGTGGAGGTTCTAGGATCGATCCCCGCCAGTTGGGCCCATTGGGTTATGTCAAAATTACCAAATGTTTGATATCCAATAGCCAATGATTCATAAATCAATGTGCTCTTTGTGATGTCGTTAAACAAAACATACTTTAACTTTTTAAATAAATTTTAGTGTTAAATTAAAAATTTATCTCCGAGTTACTTCTTCGGGGTTTTTTTGTTGTTGTTTTTTGTTTTTGTTTTTTTTGTAGTTTTTTTGTTGTTGTTTTTTGGGGGGTCGTTTTTGTTTGTTTTGTTTTTTGTTTTTTTTGGGGGGTGGGGGGGAGGGGTAGCTGGAAGGAGCCGGTACCAGGACGCAAAACCAGTACATATCAGCCTTAACCACGACACCGTGGACAGACTGGCTGCTACATCCTGTTGCAAAGACCAGTCTAGCTCATGTTAAATGACCTGCCAGTAATTACACGAGACGTGTCCGATAAATACGCCGAATATGTCATTTCCATCTATATAATATCTTCACGTCTCATACTTTATAAATAATTATATGTTATCTTTACAGATTGGGTGTATTCAGCATGAAATTGCCGGAAACAAAACACCAACAACTAATTATTTTTCAAGAGACTTTCTGTCGAAGATTATAAATCGGACTGAAAGGATAACTGTGTTACTCTTAAGTTATAACCAATTCCCTCCATGCTCCAAATGCATCAGACCGTTTTTGATTGGTCACTTCTGGATATCAATGCGTATCAATTACCCTAATGCGTCAACATCTTGTATCCTAGACTGGTTTCTGGGATGGTTACGTTCAAGGACACTTGGTTCGATGGCTCAGTAGTTTAGTTGGTAGTTGACTGGCTTCATGTCGGATTTCTCTCTCTCTCTCTCTCTCTCTCTAACCACTAATGATGACCATTAACGTTTAGCTCGAAGCGTGTGCAGAAAATGATGCAGCGTGTGGGATGAAGGTCTAGACTGTGGCGAACAAAGTTTCTAGGGTGGTGCGAGTCATACTTCCCCGCAAAATATATTAAAGAAAAATTCACTTTGTACAGGGGTACAGGGAGTTCGACCCCTAACTCCCCCACCCGTCCTGCACACGCGTCTGAACTATACGTGTTGAAACAGCCAGGATAGCTGAGATGTCTGTACAAGACAGTGCGCTTGTACATACGTTCGTATGTTGAATAAAATTTGAACGACAAAACCGTTCTCCGTAATAAAAACCGTATCTTTTCACAAGGCATACAAAAAGGTCTTTTTGGCAAAATGGTGATTATTTTCCATGAATCTCTATCAGACAGAAATGAAAAGAAAAAGTTTGTTAAAGTTTATTTTGTTTAAGGACACCACTACAGCATTGATTTATTAATCATCGGCTATTGGATGTCGAACATTTGGTAATTTTGACATACAGTCTTAAAGAGGAAACCTGCTATATTTGTCTATTAGTAGCAACTGATCTTTTATATGTACACCCCACAGACAGGATAGCACATACCACGGCATTTAATATACCAGTACTGGAACGAGAAATGACTTCATGAGGCCACCGACGGAGATCGATCCCACACCGACCGCGCTTCAGACGACCGCTTGAAGCAGATGGAGGTTTCGTCCGCCCCGCCCCCGGCTTTAGCCACATCCATGTTCGATTATTCTGTAAACAGTCTTAAATTGATATGGTTTGATAAAATCCGACCCAATGATTAATGTCATCTACTGTCATTTACAATATTAATTCAGAGAGATAAGATATTGTTTAGCCAAGAGATATTAACCAGACTTTAGCTATGAACGAGGCCTGTCCGATTTCCTAATTAAAAACCGCTCTACCTAAATAATCTGTTTTGGGGTTACTTATCTTTATGTATCACTCTCCCTGGAGTGTTTATTCTTTCCCCTTTTTTTCTTTTTCTTTTCATTTTAAAGCGTACCAGATTAACCCGTAATGCTAGCGGGTTCCACGTTGAAGACAGGCATCTTTATTTGTCACTCCCCCAAGTGCTGCTTCTCATTTTGTGGTGTACCGGATTAACTCACAATGCCAGCAGTTGCCATGTTGAATACTGATTTAACCGAACTTAATGCCGAGTAATAGTAACGGCTGAAGCTTCGAGATCAAAACTACGAAACCATTACATGGTCTAAAACCCATCTTCGAATGCGGTCAGTGAAGTATTACATGGGGGAAAATAGTCGCTTTGTTAAATGGCTTTTAAATGTCCGCCGTAAATCGTTTTTAGAGCTTTCAAGGCTTTGAATGTTAAAAGAATGTTTAAAATAACTTTTGAACTAGGGTGACAGTGTTGCCTAAAAGCAACGCCAGATTCAGTGCAATATTATGTGTAGGCCTAAAGGTAAAACTAAAATAATTAATTCAAAATATCATAATCGTACGACACAAGGGGGCGGGGGACAACTGCCCCTTAGTGCTGGAGCAAAACTTCAAATTCGGGCAAAAATGATAGATATTCGGGCATATATGTAGCTGTTTGGCAGTAATGCTAATATATGAATAATGTTATTATCCATATTCGGACATTTTCGTTTAAATCGGGCAAAAGCCATCTTGCCCCCCCCCCCCCCAAAAAAAAACCCAAAACAAACCAAACAACAACAAACAACAATAATAATAAAATAAAAAATGGGAGCCCGTACGCCTATGCAAAAGATTGTATGGAAAGAGTAAGGTATGAAACCAATGAAGTTTGTCAGTTGTTTGTTTCTTTTTAGTTTTCCTTTTAATTTCCTTTTAAATCAGCTGTAAATTATATATCAAGTGGGTTTAATATAATTAATAATTGTAAACCATATGTCAGGTATGTGTGCTATGATCCAATACATATAAAACTAATATTACCTTTTAATTAATTGTCGGTAAATATTAAATAATCAAGACATCGGTCGTTTTAGTGGTCACAAGGTTCATTCAAAAGCTGTGTTAAAGGTGCTATATCATACATTCACAATGGCGACTTTCCTCCAATATTATTTATTAATTTTTGATCGAAATGAAAACATTATGAAACCTAGACTATATCACCCTACAAAATTACAACCATGTAATTTAATTTACTGTAGAAAAACCACAATTAACCACGACATATTGGTGAATCTTTGATGGACGACAGACAGAACTCGACGCGTTCAGCTGAGGCAAGACAAGACAAGACAAGAATTTATTTACACTCGGGCCGTTGCACAACGGCATAGGAGGAATATATACATATACAATTTATAACATTCACGTGATTACTTCGTAACGCTATGCTAAGCTATCCTGCCAGATATCTCGCTGTCTTTGTGTATCAAATCTGTCTCTGGCGTCTGTTACGATGTGATAAGACAGGACTCTAGTCGTACTGAACGCGAGTCTGTTTCCACCTCGTGCAAGCACATTATAATATGTATAAGGTGAACAATTAGACTTGAGCGCAAACAGATCAGTGCGAAGTACGGCATCGGTTAAGTACAAAGAAAACCGTCGGCAGTGCAGATCACAAAATAATTTATGAGAACGATCGGAAATTAGTTAAAATGATTTATCATATTATATTATAGATTTATAACAAATAAATAGTAAATAGCGAAATATGGCGCACTTGTACCTATGATATAGCACCTTTAAAATCGAACCAGCAGAAACAAACAGTTCCAAACGGACGATCCATGATCTGCATAACTACCGCCTGTTTATATGGCAAACTTTCAACCGTGCAGTCGTCACGCGAATTAGATCCATACTTTAGGATCTCATCAATGATCTGTAATTATTTTCATGATCTTAACATCGGTCAGGCGGGGGACAGGCTTTGTGGTCGGCCGATATACTTAAAACAGAATTGCCCGCGTAAGTGTGCTTTTGGAGACCGCACGGGCCCGACGTGAGTGTCAACCGCTGTTAGCGATCCCCATTAGTTGGGGCAGTGACACTTTGCGACCCTTCGTATCGTCGACAAGAATACGAAGTCTGTTGTCGGGTGACTCCGGCAGTGGTGGGAGTGGTCGAGTTATAACAATAAAAACGAGAATGAGTGTGGTTATCAATTCATCCGGTGATCAGCTGTTGGTAACAGGGGATGTATTGATTGCTTAAGTAATGAAGGCTTATTACAGATCGGGAACGTTTAGTCGAGCTACAACATCCAAGCACATATAGGCAGTGGCGGATTTATAAGGGGGCAAAGGGTGTAATTGCCCCCCCCCCCCCCCCCACCCCCACACACACACAAACTAAGGACTTCCTTCGTAAACAAAAAAATGTAATAATTATAAAATTAGTTCTTTGTTTTTTTATTTGTCATGTAATTTAATTTCTATGTTGAGGGCACCTTACCCCAGGTCTAAATCCGGCCCTGCATATAGGTGTCGAAAGATGCCAGCAATTGAGATGGGAGCAGAGTCGTATCTAGAGGGGGAGGGGACCGGGAGCAGAGTCCCAAAATGTGCCAGTTTTAAAATGTATGGGTGCCACGCCCTCTTTTCGTAGTGCCTATTAATCCAATTAACATTCTATGGGACTCACGTCTTGTGTTTTAGAAAAGTTCAAATAATTGCTAATTTTGGTGCTGGCTTTTAAGAATTATAAATTTAAAAAGAAGATTATTTCTACATTAATTTTGAAAATATTGGGATTGAATTTTGATAAACAATAAAATTATATCCCCCCACCTCTAGGCCACCAGTTAACCATACAACATAGATCTGTTCAAATTCAACTGTCATCACTTTGCATGCAATGGCCTGCATGTTTATCCAATTTATCATACTCTGGAGCCAAGAAAAACCTTCAAGGTGGATTAAACAAAACAGAACAAACAAAAAACTAAACTGGGAGCTTTATTGCGTAGAAATAATGAATGATGAATATTTATCAAACCACAGCATCAAAAACACATCTAGTACGTTATAAAACAATGTGTATACTGGTCTTAGGCTATTTCCAACATTTTGATATTTTCTAAGTATTTATTCTGGTGTATTATACTTAAAACATAAGAGAGTATGTAACAAAAATAAAAACAAAAACTACTCTAAAATTTAACAATAATAATTCAGTCTAAACTACAACATCCAGAACACTTTGTTTTTTTACTAATTATATACTCAGAATGTTGGTAAGCATAAGTTACCATTTATAAAGTATTGTAAAATCATCTACATAAATGTATATCCTAATTTCACATGATGTATCACATTAAGTTTACTAAACCATAAAATCCTACAAAGATGTCTGATTAAATATAATAAATGTTCAAAGCATGCATGATATAAAAAAAAAAATTATGAATAGCATCATTTATTTTGCAAGTTTGAATAATTATGCAAGATATGCTCACACTTTTGACTACAGAGAATATAATAATTATGTTAGTGAAATTAGTCTTTTATTTTCCACCACCGATATATTAATTTCTTTTCAAATACATGTACTAAAAAGTCTGTTAACTAACATACATCACAAAATTAGAATACTTTTATAGCTAAATAAATTATATAGATACTAACAAATCATGGAACACAAAGAGTCCAAGTTTATGATTTTCACAAGTCAGTGATGTGGGTTTTTTTGTTTTGTTTTTTTCTGAAGAACAATCTTTACATTCTGGAATGATATTTTAGAACATAAAACCTGATATAGATATTTGCACAAATTCAACGTCCATCACTTGTAATTCATGTTTAACTATCAACAGTAGTTACAGTACATCAAGGGTCCATACAGACCCCAGGGTATATGTTTTGTGATATTTTTTGATCAGCTAGTTATTTTTCTCTTTCTAAGTACATGTCACCTCCAGACATGCCAACACCAAGACCAAAGATTATTTGATTTGGTACAGCCATAGGATCTATATATAAAATTTTCAACTGCGATCTGCATGGATCCCAAGCTGACCAAGTGCAGAAAGCAAGAGTCATCGGTGTAAAATGAGGTGAAAAAACTTATAATTCTGACTACAATGATGACACTGAATAACATAAAATACTTTTATACCACAATATCATTATTTCTTTTTTGTTATCATATGAGGGAGTCATAATAATCATATCAATGTATTCCGAGACAAAAGTATCATGTGTAAAATCAAAAAGGCTTGAACTACTGGTGGGGTCCATGTGAACACGAAATATATGGATTAGATAGTTCCAGCAACTATACTGATGAGGGATAATCGATAAATCTAGGGCGACAAATATAACCAGATCTGTGAATTAACAAAAACATCACATCCGAGGGGTTGGAGTGGTAATTGTTTTGAATAAAACTATTACGCACAAGATTAGAATTAGAACACCCACCATTCTCACAAAACACCTATCTTCAAATACATTTGAATATAATATCACTATCCATAACCCCCCCCAACTCCATCTCATTTAAACATAAAAACTTGTGTATTGTGGGTCTGTATACCCATCATGTAAAAATAAATCAATTAAATCAACTTTTTAAAATACATTAGTTAGTTGTCTCAGACCTTTGACTCCAGGTCACTTTTGGAATAACCCCTAAACAGTTTTAAAATCGGACTAGGTGCTGCGATACAATATACTATCATACGGTAAAGGTCAGCATAAACTGGACATAAATCTGGTTATACTGATATAAACTGGGTAAATGACAATACCACAATTAAATAACACCAAGATTCTGATTTTGTAATACTTATAATAAAACTCACTTGCAAAATAAAATTGCAAATTTTGGACTCCCAGGAATAAGAAAATTAAATATCACACCTATAATTCTAAGATTCATGAGGCATAATTACTGCGGTAACTGAGCCATATCAACTGGACGGAATGAAAATACCTGATTTAATACTGCACTCCAGTGTAGTCAATTATTCACTAAAAGATATTTGGAAACCAGGGACTGATTTCACAAAACATGGTAAACCTAGTTTTTTTTACGTAAAACATAAATCTATGACAAAACCACTATTAGTTTTACTACTAACAGTACAAGCAATACATGTATACCTGTAGTTTGAAGTATATATTTTTCTTCTCTATTTTGGACAAATCCACTGGGGAGTTTTGGAGAAAATGCTCAAGACAGTCGTGCTGCAACTTTCAAATTTGATAAATTTCATTCTTCCTCGTTCACGAGTCAAATGGCCGATTGATATTTTTTCTTCGTCCCTACAATGCTCTATCTTCCTTAGTGATGCAATTGTCTGCGTGAAATAAATGTGTAGATACCCAACACGTGTAAACGTACAAAATGTACAACTGCTAGTCACATTACAATGGTTTGTGAAACTGGCTCCAGAATACTATGAAAAGAATTCAAGGCTATTTTTGAGTAAAATGTCAATTATCATACCTTTTTAAAAAAACAAAAATTAATAAATAATTCGCCAATTGTACTTAAAATTTGCAAATAACAGAGCTAGCCCTAGAAGTAAGGTAAACAAAGGCTACCATTTTGACAAAGTTTATTGAAGGTGTTTGGATATTAAATCACTTCTGATGTCTCACTGGTACATGACGTAGATCAGAGAGACGAGTGAAATGATGTTGATTATGGCGGATTACATAAGCTTGAGGTCCTTGGCGACAAGGGATGCTGTGGTATTGTGCATCTCATCCTTGTGTTCCATGTAATTATCGATGGCCTTCTGTCGGGCGGCCTCCCACTTGTACAGATCTCTGGAAACAGAAATAATTAACACCATCAGAGGTATGTTGGTTGAACAAGTCAGTAAGATAAAGTGTGTTTTGTTTAACAACACCACTAGAGCACTGATTTATTAATCATCAGCTACTGGATGTCAAACATTTGGTAATTTGAACAGTTTCAGAGAGGAAACTCACTACATGTTTCCATTATATGTACCATCCCACAGACAGGATAGCACATACCACAGCCTTTAATATACCAGTTGTGGGGAACTGGCTAGAATGAAAACAGTCAGTAAGAGTGCAAAGTAAAGATGGACTTGTCTGATGTACCTTGCTGTGATGGTTGGGTTGGTTTGGGTTTTTTGGGAAGGCGGGGGGGGGGGTCTCTTATTTCTGTTTTTTAAGATGTCACAAACATTTAACACAGAGACAAAGACATTTTTGTTAAGATATCACAAGCATATACCAATAATGATAATGCAATGAATGGTGAAGCTAAAGTATTTCCAGTTCAATGTGGGACCACTTGACAGGCCTTATTCCATGATGTTGGGACGGGGTTTAGCTCAGTCAGTGGAGTGTGGGACCACTTGACAGGGCCTTATTCCATGATGTTGGGACAGGGTTTAGCTCAGTCAGTGGAGTGTGGGACCACTTGACAGGGCCTTATTCCATGATGTTGGGACGGGGTTTAGCTCAGTCAGTGGAGTGTGGGACCACTTGACAGGGCCTTATTCCATGATGTTGGGACGGGGTTTAGCTCAGTCCTTGGAGTGTGGGACCACTTGACAGGGCCTTATTCCATGATGTTGGGACGGGGTTTAGCTCAGTCAGTGGAGTGTGGGACCACTTGACAGGGCCTTATTCCATGATGTTGGGACGGGGTTTAGCTCAGTCAGTGGAGTGTGGGACCACTTGACAGGGCCTTATTCCATGATGTTGGGACGGGGTTTAGCTCAGTCAGTTGAGTGTGGGACCACTTGACAGGGCCTTATTCCATGATGTTGGGACGGGGTTTAGCTCAGTCAGTTGAGTGTGGGACCACTTGACAGGGCCTTATTCCATGATGTTGGGACGGGGTTTAGCGCAGTCAGTTGAGTGTGGGACCACTTGACAGGGCCTTATTCCATGATGTTGGGACGGGGTTTAGCTCAGTCAGTTGAGTGTGGGACCACTTGACAGGGCCTTATTCCATGATGTTGGGACGGGGTTTAGCTCAGTCAGTTGAGTGTGGGACCACTTGACAGGGCCTTATTCCATGATGTTGGGACGGGGTTTAGCTCAGTCAGTTGAGTGCTCGCTTGAGGTGCTTGTGTTGCAGGATCAAGCCATTACTATAATGAAAAAATCCTCCAGTGCTTCACGTGGGACATAAACCAAGTACCTACTAGCATCAAGTCTGATGGCTTTTGGTTGGTTGGATGGTTGGATGGATGGATGGATGGGTGGGATTTGGTTGGATGGATGGATGGATGGTTGGATGGTGGGTAGGTGAGTGGTGGGTTGGTGTTTGAATGGATGGGTGGGTGGGTGGGTGGTTGGATGGATGGTGCGTAGGTGGGTGGATGGATGGTTGGTTGGTTGGTTGGTTGGTTGATTGATTGAATGGATGGTTGCTTGCTTGGTTGGTTGGTTGGTTAATTGGATAGACACATGGATGGACACACAGGTGGATGTACGCACGGATGGACAGATGATCAGTCAGATAAATGGTTGACTTTATGGATGAGTAAACAGGTGCATGAACATGCATAAAGATGCAAGGATGGTTTGAATAACCGACTGCTATGAAACATTCAAATACAACTTGAGTAAACTCAATTTGAATGTACTTCAGTATTAACACAAATAAACACAAAGTAATTACGTGTAGATAGGTCTGACAAATTTCATTCTTCCTTGTTCGCTAACAAACGCCAACGCTAGTGGAATGATTTTAGGCCACTGGGCTCGTATACCCAGTCGAATCCACCTGAAATATTATAATTCAGAAAATAGTAAACAAAACATTAACAAGCTGTTGTTGAGATGTTTACAAATGAAATGTCTTAAGTAGATGAAATACAATGAAATTGAAGAAAACCTGGACCGAGGCTGCAAAGGAGAAAAAGAAAGTACCGGTAGCTATCACGAGACTGGAACAAATGGGTTTTTTTTTAATTTTAACAACACCACTAGTGCACATTGACAGGCCTCTGAATGTTGGTCAGGAGAACTATTTACTTGGATATAACAGGTTAAGCAAAAAGGAAATGGGTTATTTCTGCTTAACCGATAAATGGGTCACACAGATTTTCAATTCACAACAAACCTGCATTGATATATTAATCATTGACTATTGGATGTCAAACATTTGATAATTATAGTCTCAGAGAGGAAACCCTCGATACATTTTTTCCATTAGTAGCAAGGGATCTTTTATATGCACCATCCCACAGACAGGATAGCACATACCATGGGCACCAAACAAGTGCTTTACCACTGGGCTACGTTCCCACCCTGAGATTGGAACAAGTCCCATAGAAAGATTTGTAGCCATATGATTGGCTGTTGGGATGTTTGAACCAGTTTATGGGACCAGTTGGAAAGTGCCATAGGTCAGGCTATGTATCAAAATAAAAGAATTAATTCAGACTAAAATGATATTTCTGAACTAATTAATGCAGATCTTGTTTTTCATGTTGTTGCTCAGTGTTCAATACACTGTTCTGGACACACACAACTGCAGTGTGAGCTTTGTCTTGAGGATAGTTAACATAAAAGAGAAAATTCACTCTCTCCAGTAAGCATCGATTAAGCTTGGGTTTTCTGTCTGTGATTCAAGGGAGACAACTATCAACTAGGCTCCGAAGTACAGACGGTTATATGACCTCAACACATTATAAACTACAGGTATGACTGTTTAGTGTCTAATATTATTTAAACACTTGGTTAAGAAAGAGAAAGAGAGAGAGAGAGAGAGAGAGAGAGAGAGAGAGAGAGAGAGAGGGAGAGGGGGGGAGGGGGAGGAATGAGAAAGGAATGAGAGGGGAGGAATGAGAGAGGAGGAATGAGAGAGGGGAGGAATGAGAGAGAGAGAAAGGGGAATGAGAGAGAGAGAAAAGGGAATGAGAGAGAGAGAGAGAGAGAGAGATTATTTCATTAAGCGCCATACATTTGATAACTGGTACCAAGTTTGCTATTCTATTTATTACCCCAGCTGTTTTTCTCTAAACAGCTTTTATTTTCGATATACATACATGTAGTCCTTACATGTATATACAGAAACATTGTAAACCATTCTACACACCGTTCTGAGTATTGCTATAACTTAGTATTTTAATCATGTTCACATATTCTTTTCAAAAACCAAAGTTCTATTTATTCAGTTAAAATATCTACAATGAATTGTATTAAAATAACATTTTATTACAAATTTAACAATGAAAACAGAAAGTCGAAAACGTAAACTCTTTAGCTCTTATCAACATCACAAGTGTGGTAACAAAAGGATTGCATGCCTATTGTTGCGATTCCCCGATTCATCTATAGTTTGTTCCACCTAAATAATTAATCCGAAGGTTGTAATGTTCAACTGCGCAAGCACAGCAATTGTTGGTCCTGTTTGGTAGTTTACCATTTGATATTTGATGGATCACCAGTTTGAGGGAAATACAGCCATTAACACAGACGGGACCGATAATTTAGTTCGAGCAAAGGCTTATAATCGACCCTGGATGTGTTTGACCCATCAACAGTTAATATAAGGGTTTACCGAACAAAAAAACTTGGGACTTCGTTTTTGGTTCGAGTGTTGCAGTGTGTTCCACCCTGTGTGAGACCGAGCCAACGAGATTCTACTGTATTTAGACCGCTTTTTAAATTTTATTTTCAATATTACAATAACAACTTAAATATGAATACCAGTCAACAAAATACACTTGATGTGTTCGATTGTCATTCTACTATGTTCTAACATTCACAGAATCAAGATAGATAACTCCTGTAGATGTTGACAGCTGTGTTTACTAAGACCGGTCATGTCTAAACTGCAGTTAAACTAAATGACTGTATGTTTGCTAAATCATGATGACATCATATTTATATGTTTATAAGTATCAAATCATCCAAAAGTATTGTATGTTAAACCAATGCAATATATTTGAGAAAATATGAAAAATATTTTTCCCGTTGTGAATGACAGCTGGGGTAATAAATTAAAAATATTTACCACATGTTTTCAATACTTGCCTGAATCTGATCTCCGAGTTTATAACAACACCAAACTGATACAGTTCATTCATCTTCTCCAGCTTGAACACAGGCAATGGAGGCTGTAAGGTAGGAAATGGCAAAGCTAAAGTTTGTTTTGTTTATCAACACTACAAAACCACAATAATTAATTTAATAATCATCAGCAACACGTCTGACACACTATCTTCAGTGGAAAGCTGCTATATGTTTCCATCAGCACTTTCCTATAGACAGGACAGCATTTTGATATACCACTTGTGGGGCACTGGTTGGAACAGGAAAAAAAAAAAATTATAGAATGGGTCCACCGAGGAGGTTCGACCTTACGACCCAAACAGTTTGGAGAGAAAAAAAATATTTTTATTTTTTTTAATTATTTACTTTATTATTTATGTACATTAATATCTCAAAACAAGAAAGAAAGAAAGAAAAAAAAAAAAAGAAAGAAAAGAAAAGAAAGAAGGAAAGAAAGATAGAAAGAAAGAAAAAAAGAAAGAAAAAGACAAAAAAGAGAAAACAATATACTTTAATCTACAGTTATATGGCATCAGGCATGTGGTCAAGGACATTATTTTATTCAAATTTTATGTATCATGTATTTAATATTAAAAGAAATAATGTGACAAACCTTTTGGATGAGCAGGTTGATGAACTCTCGCTCTTGAATGGAAGAGAAGTCATGTAGATCGTGTTTGCCGAACTGAGACATGTCGGCCTCACTGGCTTCAACCCACATATTACACATATTAGTGCACGGATCTCGCAGAGAGGTGTCATAGCTGCATGAAAAAAAAACCCATGTATTACTGTAGTTACTGTATTAGATGTGTATATGTATTTGAGGAAAAGGAGCCATCTATAAATATATGTTAAATATCTTGGGGCCTTTTTTTACCTACCCTGACAACACTGACTAAAAAGATTTTCAATGTGTGTAAAAATCAATTTAGCAGTTAACTTGTGGATTCTTAATGGACAGAGAATCAGTCTAGCTGTTAACTTGTGGATTCTCAATGGACAGAGAATCAGTCTAGCTGTTAACTTGTGGATTCTCAATGTACAGAGAATCAGTTTAGCTGTTAACTTGTAGATTGTTAATGGACAGAGAATCAGTCTAGCAGTTAACTTGTGGATTCTCAATGGACAGAGAATCAGTCTAGCTGATAACTTGAGGATACTCAATGGACAGAGAATCAGACTAGCTGTTAACTTGAGGATTGTCAATGGACAGAGAATCAGTCTAGCTGTTAACTTGTGGATTGTCAATGGACAGAGAATCAGTCTAGCTGATAATTTGAGGATTACCAATGGACAGAGAATCAGTCTGGCTGTTAACTTGAAGATTCTCAATGGGTCTGAGAATCAGTCTAGCTGTTAATTTGAAGATTCTCAATGGGTCTGAGAATCAGTCTAGCTGTTAACTTGAGGATTCTAAATGGGTCTGAGAATCAGTCTAGCTGATAATTTGAGGATTCTCAATGGACAGAGAATCAGTCTAGCTGATAACTTGAGGATACTAAATGGACAGAGAATCAGTCTAGCTGTTAACTTGTGGATTCTCAATGCACAGAGAATCAGTCTAGCTGTTAAATTGAGGATTGTCAATGGACAGAGAATCAGTCTAGCTGTTAACTTGTGGATTGTCAATTGACAGAGAATCAGTCTAGCTGATAATCTGAGGATGACCAATGGACAGAGAATCAGTCTAGCTGTTAACTTGAAGATTCTCAATGGGTCTGAGAATCAGTCTAGCTGATAATTTGAGGATTATCAATGGACAGAGAATCAGTCTAGCTGATAATCTGAGGATGACCAATGGACAGAGAATCAGTCTAGCTGTTAACTTGAAGATTCTCAATGGGTCTGAGAATCAGTCTAGCTGATAATTTGAGGATTATCAATGGACAGAGAATCAGTCTAGCTGTTAACTTGAGGATTCTCAATGGGTCTGAGAATCAGTCTAGCTGATAATTTGAGGATTATCAATGGGTCTGAGAATCAGTCTAGCAGATAATTTGAGGATTATCAATGGACAGAGAATCAGTCTAGCTGTTAACTTGAGGATTCTCAATGGGTCTGAGAATCAGTCTAGCTGTTAACTTGAAGATTCTCAATGGGTCTGAGAATCAGTCTAGCTGATAATTTGAGGATTATCAATAGACAGAGAATCAGTCTAGCTGTTAACTTGAGGATTCTCAATGGACATAGAATCAGTCTAGCTGTTAAACTTGAGGATTCTCAATGGACAGAGAATCAGTCTTTCTGATAACTTGTGAATTCTCAATGGACAGAGAATCAGTCTAGCTGATAACTTGAGGATTCTCAGTGAACAGAGAATCATTCTAGATGTTAACTTGAGGATTCTCAATGGACATAGAATCAGTCTAGCTGTTAACTTGAGTATTCTCAATGGACAGAAAATCATTCTAGCTGTTAAACTTGAGGATTCTCAATGGACAGAGAATCAGTCTTGCTGATAACTTATGGATTCTCAATGGACAGAGAATCAGTCTAGCTGATAACTTGAGGATTCTCAATGGACAGAGAATCAGTCTAGCTGTTAACTTGTGGATTCTCAATGGACAAAGAGAATCAGTCTAGCTGTTAACTTGAGGATTCTCAATGGACAAAGAATCAGTCTAGCTATTCTCAGTGGGTGTGAGAATCAGTCTACCTGTTAACTTGTGGATTCTCAATGGACAGAGAATCAGTCTAGCTGTTAACTTGAGGATTCTCAATGGACAAAGAATCAGTTTCGCTGATAACTTGAGGATTCTCAATGGACAAAGAATCAGTCTAGCTATTCTCAGTGGGTGTGAGAATCAGTCTAGCTGTTAACTTGAGGATTCTAAATGGACAGAGAATCAGTCTAGCTGATAACTTGTGGATTCTCAATGGACAGAGAATCAGTCCAGCTGTTAACTTGTGGATTCTCAATGGACAGAGAATCAGTCACGCTGTTAACTTGTTGATTTTCAATGGACAGAGAATCAGTCTAGCTGTTAACTTGAGAATTCTCAATGGACAGAGAATCAGTCCAGCTGTTAACTTGTGGATTCTCAATGCACAGAGAATCAGTCTAGCTGTTAAATTGAGGATTGTCAATGGACAGAGAATCAGTCTAGCTGTTAACTTGTGGATTGTCAATTGACAGAGAATCAGTCTAGCTGATAATCTGAGGATGACCAATGGACAGAGAATCAGTCTAGCTGTTAACTTGAAGATTCTCAATGGGTCTGAGAATCAGTCTAGCTGATAATTTGAGGATTATCAATGGACAGAGAATCAGTCTAGCTGATAATCTGAGGATGACCAATGGACAGAGAATCAGTCTAGCTGTTAACTTGAAGATTCTCAATGGGTCTGAGAATCAGTCTAGCTGATAATTTGAGGATTATCAATGGACAGAGAATCAGTCTAGCTGTTAACTTGAGGATTCTCAATGGGTCTGAGAATCAGTCTAGCTGATAATTTGAGGATTATCAATGGGTCTGAGAATCAGTCTAGCAGATAATTTGAGGATTATCAATGGACAGAGAATCAGTCTAGCTGTTAACTTGAGGATTCTCAATGGGTCTGAGAATCAGTCTAGCTGTTAACTTGAAGATTCTCAATGGGTCTGAGAATCAGTCTAGCTGATAATTTGAGGATTATCAATAGACAGAGAATCAGTCTAGCTGTTAACTTGAGGATTCTCAATGGACATAGAATCAGTCTAGCTGTTAAACTTGAGGATTCTCAATGGACAGAGAATCAGTCTTTCTGATAACTTGTGAATTCTCAATGGACAGAGAATCAGTCTAGCTGATAACTTGAGGATTCTCAGTGAACAGAGAATCATTCTAGATGTTAACTTGAGGATTCTCAATGGACATAGAATCAGTCTAGCTGTTAACTTGAGTATTCTCAATGGACAGAAAATCATTCTAGCTGTTAAACTTGAGGATTCTCAATGGACAGAGAATCAGTCTTGCTGATAACTTATGGATTCTCAATGGACAGAGAATCAGTCTAGCTGATAACTTGAGGATTCTCAATGGACAGAGAATCAGTCTAGCTGTTAACTTGTGGATTCTCAATGGACAAAGAGAATCAGTCTAGCTGTTAACTTGAGGATTCTCAATGGACAAAGAATCAGTCTAGCTATTCTCAGTGGGTGTGAGAATCAGTCTACCTGTTAACTTGTGGATTCTCAATGGACAGAGAATCAGTCTAGCTGTTAACTTGAGGATTCTCAATGGACAAAGAATCAGTTTCGCTGATAACTTGAGGATTCTCAATGGACAAAGAATCAGTCTAGCTATTCTCAGTGGGTGTGAGAATCAGTCTAGCTGTTAACTTGAGGATTCTAAATGGACAGAGAATCAGTCTAGCTGATAACTTGTGGATTCTCAATGGACAGAGAATCAGTCCAGCTGTTAACTTGTGGATTCTCAATGGACAGAGAATCAGTCACGCTGTTAACTTGTTGATTTTCAATGGACAGAGAATCAGTCTAGCTGTTAACTTGAGAATTCTCAATGGACAGAGAATCAGTCCAGCTGTTAACTTGTGGATTCTCAATGGACAGAGAATCAGTCCAGCTGTTAACTTGTTGATTTTCAATGGACAGAGAATCAGTCTAGCTGTTAACTTGAGGATTCTCAATGGACAGAGAATCAGTCTAGCTGATAACTTGTGGATTCTCAATGGACAGAGAATCAGTCTAGCTGTTAACTTGAGAATTCTCAATGGACAGAGAATCAGTCCAGCTGTTAACTTGTGGATTCTCAATGGACAGAGAATCAGTCCAGCTGTTAACTTGTGGATTCTCAATGGACAGAGAATCAGTCTAGCTGTTAACTTGAGAATTCTCAATGGACAGAGAATCAGTCCAGCTGTTAACTTGTGGATTCTCAATGGACAGAGAATCAGTCCAGCTGTTAACTTGTTGATTTTCAATGGACAGAGAATCAGTCTAGCTGTTAACTTGAGGATTCTCAATGGACAGAGAATCAGTCTAGCTGATAACTTCAAGATTCGCAATGGGTGTGAGAATCAGTCTAACTTGAGAAAAACTTTATAATAAGATAATAATCTTTTACATTAATCATAATACAGACTTCTGAAAACCGAGAATAATCATTTCATTTTTCGTGTCATTCAGGTAACTCTATTTTTGTGCAAGCTAATTTTCTTTTACCCATTAAACTAAGGACATAATTTATAAGGACATAACAGGTTATCCAAAAATTTAATTAGTGCCCATAATTTGTTTTTGCTAATAAATGGGTTACACAAATTGTCAGAAGATTGTAATATATTTAAAACTAATCACTCACTCTGGTTTAACCGGAGGCATACCGACACCAAAGAACCACGCATCCCAGTCCACATCATTTAGGACTTTCTGTGTTTCCTGGTAAAAAAAAACAACAAAAAAACAAATGATGAATTAGCTCTTCTAGAAATGAGTACCCTGGGCAGAGTGGAATATTATAGCTATTTGATTAGCTGTTAGAATGCTTAGACAAACCAAATGAAATGGGGGTGAAATGCACTTACAGGTACATGTACAGCAAATTGTCTATCTAAAGAATGTCATAAATAATTTCAATTTGGTTTGATGTGAGGAAAAAAGTAAAAGTGTTTTGGAAATAAAATAAAAATATATATATATATATACTGGTATATATATATATATTGTGTGCAATTTTGAAAATAATCAGCTCAGAAATAAATAATGTGTAGTACATTACATACATGTAGTATGAAAAAAGGCATTCCCTGTCGAAAGGACCATAAAAAGTTTTTTTAATGTTAATAATTTAAATTTCAACATAAGTCTTTATGTTAGAGGGGAAGAATATACTTTCTGACACTAAATAAGTTATCCGATGCCATATAACCATAAATAAAAAGTGTTGAGTGTGTCGTTAAATAAAACATTTCCTTCCTTTCCTGTGACCGACATTCTGTTTAATCATAAAACATTTTGTTTTAACCCGCATTTCTAAAGCTTTCTTTTTATTAGTAATACTGTCAAGTCTTTGCCCAGCAAACACCTTCTGATTAATGTGAATGCAATTGTTGAGTTGGTGTTAATCCACAGGTGTGTGCCAAGCAAAAGGCTGGTGGGTCATAGTGAGGGGGATTTAGGTTTAATGTGATCTTTTGATCCGATCTGAAAAACATTTACATGCTCATATACCACGAAGGTTTCGAGCATGTCCACCCAGGGTTCGGCCTCTGGAGGCCAGGGGCCCAACCCGGGGTAGAAATGATCTTTTGAAGTTTACTTTTTATCTCTCAATCAATTACATCACATAATAAACTTCAAAAGAGCACCTTGGACTGGTACAGCCTGGTGAATTCTCACTGAACATTCAACCTCACTCGATGGGTCCACCACGGAGTTTAATCCTATGACCTACAATGTAAGCACCTCAGGCAAGCACTACCAACCTAGCTAAATCCCCCTCACTACGACCCACCAGCCTTATGCTTGGCACACACCTACCGATTAACACTGACTTGACAGTCGTGTCAGCATTAATCGGTAGGTGTGTGTTGGGTAAAGACACAAAAATTGTGTATAATCTGTTTTGCACCCACTAAACATTCATGTCAGCATTAATCAGAAGGGGTGAGCTGGGCAAAGAGGCGACAATTGTGTCTAATCTCCCAGTTTTGCCACGATTAGGCAGTCGTGTCGGCTGGTGTGTACTGGTAAACATTTTCAGACTACTGCCGATGTGATAGTCGAGATGGCATTAATTAGTAAGTGTGTGTCAAGCATTAGGGCCAACGATTTAACCACTACATCACTGAGACCCGTTTCATTTCTGAACAAGCATTCTGAGTGTACTGCTAAAACAATACCGGGCCCCAACATATTTTCATATCTTCTAAGTTCAAGGGCCATAACTCTATGTGGAAAAATGGGTAGATTGCCCTGAATGAATGTATGTTTAATGACACCCTAGCATAAAAATAGAGATCAGCTATTGGGTGTCAAACAAATTGCCCAGAAAGTCAAACTTGATCTGTAACAGTAAATAATAAAGCTACATGTATACACAAAATTTCAACTCATTATTTTGAGGCATTGTAAAAAAACTAAAAGAGCGGAAAACCAATGTAGGACAGATGGACAGAGACGAAACCTATAGGGGACTAATAATTTTTGTTATAATAATATTAACATCTTTGTTAATTGTGACAATAAAGGTGAACCAAGACTTGAAATCTTACCGTATCACTGAAATGAAGAAAGAGAAAATTCTTCCACGTTTTGGAGTTGATCGACTTGTATTTGAAAGTGTCAATGTAGGCCTTCAGAAACTTTTCAAACACATCTGAAGAATAAACAAATAAATGCTCTGAAATATTATTGGAATAAAGAAAACAGAAACAACTGCAAAATTAAACCTCTGTGGCTATGTGGTGTCTAAGATCTAGACTGTGAGAGAGGATGAAACCCACACCGACCACATACATGTAAGCTGAATTGTAGAATGGAATTTTTATTACACACAGTCTCACAAACAGGACAGCATATACCATGGCCTTTGACATACCAGTAATGGGGCTTTGATTGGAAAAGGGAGAACCAAACCCAATTTAACCCAATTCCACCACAGGATACTTGTTGCTCAGTGGTAGAGTACTCACCTGAGGTGCAAGGGGTTGCAGGATATGTTTTCTTCCATCCCAACCAGTGCCCCAACAGCTATGGTATGTACTGTCCTGTCTATGGGGAAAATGCATGTAAAAGATCCCTTGCTGCTTTAGAGTAGCCTATGTGGTTGCATTGCAATGTTTATGTTTCTATGAACCAAAATGTCAACATAACAATATGTTGGACACCAAACATCCAAAATCTGCTGAACAGTCATTAAAAACATTCCTTTCCTTTATCAATTGACAGCAACTGGTCATACATAAGATTTTCCATGTCGACACTGTAACACATACCATCACCTATGACATGTCTAATACATGGCAGAGTTTGTTTGGATGAAAATCGTAATGGTTTACCAAGGGGAACCAATATTGTTGGGATCAATTCACCAACCCATTTTATCTCCAAGGGATCAATTCCAAGACTTACATGTAGCTAATCTCACGGTAACCAAACTCATGTCAGATTATCAGTCCTATAACATTTTTTTCTGGTGGCGGGTGGGGGATGAGGTGGTGGGCGGCAATCCTACCACTTACCTCATTCCAGGAAGGATCAAATCCTACAACTCTCTCATCAGAGGGTATCAATCCTACAAATCACCTCAATTGATGTGGATCAATCCTAGAACTTAACTCAGTCAATGTTACAACCTGGATCAATTGTACAATGTCAGACCCTACCATTTAAGGGTGGGAGCTATCAGTCTCACTCCACAAAGACTAATTCAAGCAGAGTAATGTTTAGTTCTCCTTAGCATGTGAATTTATAAGATATCAGTATGGTAATAACTCAGGGTGAGAATCGGTGAACTGTAAAAAAAAAAAGAGGAAGTCTAGAGTGGTCCCAGAAATTCTTGAAAACGTAGGTTAAACTTTGTGCCATCGGACACATTTTGGAGGAAAGGACGATTGAAATGCGAGGAAAGGCAATGTGCCATGAGAGGAAAACAGCTGATCTGAGCAGAATTCCCAGCCCTGAATAACTTAAATGGCTCCCCATAATCTAAATTAGAGGAGCATTCCCCTCAATTTTGTTCCAGGTGAGGTCTGCAACCTACGTCACCTACAAGCTATCAACCTATTGCATCCCAAACAGATATTCAACCACTGATTTTAAACACTAAGACAGTAACAATATAATCATGTTACCTGGACCTCCAACAAGGGTTTCTAGGTAGAAGAGCAAGGCAAATCCCTTCTCGTAGGGAACGATGGAGAATGCATCATCAGGGTCCACCCCTTTCAGATCGGGAATCAGCTTCGTGTATAGTGGATTCTCCAAAGTGTTCACCTACATTAACAAATACAGAATACTTTAAGTAGAAATGGGTTCATGGAACACATGATACAGCTTTCACTAATATCCAATGTGATAAGGGAGATAACTCAAATACTAGACCAACTGACAAGTTGCATAGTTATTCTTCTTAATCCACTGAAAACTTTGGGAAAAGTTAGACCTTGAAGACAATATAAAAGGCTATTTTGAAGCTATGATAATTTTTACCAATCAGTTATGAACCTCAACTTTTTATCTTTCCTTGTTAGTTCTAATATTCTTCAAGAAAACTACACATCTTTTCTTAATTAACATTTAAAATCAGACTTAGTTTTCAATGGCTCAATAAGGACTTTGAATGGCTCAATAAGGACATAAAAGACCACTACACCAACTCTTCATTCCCAACCACTAACAACTAATCATCAACCCTGGGGAGAGCCCTGGACAGAATACTTTAAACTTTATTTCACATAAATACAAAAAAAACCCTGAAAAATACTATTACAAACAAATGCTACGCTAACCGCATTCTGTAGCGCATCCCATCCTTCAGAAGCCATGAAGTGTCTCATCTGTTCCCCTCCGTGGAGCCTGGATGCTATCTTCCTTTCAACAAACACTGTATGACCTTCATTCAACCTGTCACAGAAACCACACTCTGTTAAATAGGTTCCACATCAACATAGTATCTGCGTTTCTATATAATTAGGCCATATAAAAAAAAAATTAGTTGGGGAGTATCTTTTTTTTTTCAAATGTGGGCAGGAGATGTTTTTATTTTAATTTTTTAATTTTTGTTAAACAAAGTGGAATACACTCTACAGGGCAAGAACATCACAACAGGACAGCTTTTTCCAATTTTTCTTGTTGGTAAATGGTTTTGAGATGTGATATATGAAAGAAATGCTATTTTCAGGAATGTTGTACAATACCCATACATGTAGTTCTTCACGAGTGAAGTTGGTCATAGCAGTGGGTCACAACTTGGTTAGAAGGGAAGGTGATATTTTCAGCTGTGGCTAACATTAAACCTAGAGAATTTGTAATTGGCCGAGGTCTTCCGAGTGATAGAAAGAGCATGTTGTTGGTACTGTATGACATTCATGTATCCGCACTTAATTTGGGGGTGATCATTTTGACCATGTTGTTGGTACTGTATGACATACATGTATCCGCACTTAATTTGGGTGTGATCATTTTGACCATGTTGTTGGTACTGTATGACCATGTTGTTGGTACTGTATGACATTCATGTATCCGCACTTAATTTGGGGGTGATCATTTTGACCATGTTGTTGGTACTGTATGACCATGTTGTTGGTACTGTATGACATTCATGTATCCGCACTTAATTTGGGGGTGATCATTTTGACCATGTTGTTGGTACTGTATGACCATGTTGTTGGTACTGTATGACATTCATGTATCCGCACTTAATTTGGGGGTGATCATTTTGACCATGTTGTTGGTACTGTATGACCATGTTGTTGGTACTGTATGACATTCATGTATCCGCACTTAATTTGGGGGTGATCATTTTGACCATGTTGTTGGTACTGTATGACATACATGTATCCGCACTTAATTTGGGTGCGATCATTTTGACCATGTTGTTGGTACTGTATGACATACATGTATCCACACTTAATTTGGGTGTGATCATTTTGACCATGTTGTTGGTACTGTATGACATACATGTATCCGCACTTAATTTGGGGGTGATCATTTTGACCATGTTGTTGGTACTGTATGACATACATGTATCCGCACTTAATTTGGGTGTGATCATTTTGACCATGTTGTTGGTACTGTATGACCATGTTGTTGGTACTGTATGACATTCATGTATCCGCACTTAATTTGGGGGTGATCATTTTGACCATGTTGTTGGTACTGTATGACCATGTTGTTGGTACTGTATGACATTCATGTATCCGCACTTAATTTGGGGGTGATCATTTTGACCATGTTGTTGGTACTGTATGACCATGTTGTTGGTACTGTATGACATTCATGTATCCGCACTTAATTTGGGGGTGATCATTTTGACCATGTTGTTGGTACTGTATGACCATGTTGTTGGTACTGTATGACATTCATGTATCCGCACTTAATTTGGGGGTGATCATTTTGACCATGTTGTTGGTACTGTATGACATACATGTATCCGCACTTAATTTGGGTGCGATCATTTTGACCATGTTGTTGGTACTGTATGACATACATGTATCCACACTTAATTTGGGTGTGATCATTTTGACCATGTTGTTGGTACTGTATGACATACATGTATCCGGACTTAATTTGGGTGTGATCATTTTGACCATGTTGTTGGTACTGTATGACATACATGTATCCACACTTAATTTGGGTGTGATTATTTTGACCATGTTGTTGGTACTGTATGACATACATGTATCCGGACTTAATTTGGGTGTGATCATTTTGAAAGAGCATGTTGTTGGTACTGTATGACATACATGTATCCACACTTAATTTGGGTGTGATCATTTTGACCATGTTGTTGGTACTGTATGACATACATGTATCCACACTTAATTTGGGTGTGATCATTTTGACCATGTTGTTGGTACTGTATGACATACATGTATCCACACTTAATTTGGGTGTGATCATTTTGACCATGTTGTTGGTACTGTATGACATACATGTATCCACACTTAATTTGGGTGTGATTATTTTGAAAGAGCATGTTGTTGGTACTGTATGACATACATGTATCCGCACTTAATTTGGGGGTGATCATTTTGACCATGTTGTTGGTACTGTATGACATACATGTATCCGCACTTAATTTGGGTGTGATCATTTTGACCATGTTGTTGGTACTGTATGACATACATGTATCCGGACTTAATTTGGGGGTGATCATTTTGACCATGTTGTTGGTACTGTATGACATACATGTATCCGCACTTAATTTGGGTGTGATCATTTTGACCATGTTGTTGGTACTGTATGACATACATGTATCCGCACTTAATTTGGGTGCGATCATTTTGACCATGTTGTTGGTACTGTATGACATACATGTATCCGCACTTAATTTGGGGGTGATCATTTTGACCATGTTGTTGGTACTGTATGACCATGTTTTTGGTACTGTATGACATACATGTATCCGCACTTAATTTGGGTGCGATCATTTTGACCATGTTGTTGGTACTGTATGACCATGTTGTTGGTACTGTATGACATTCATGTATCCGCACTTAATTTGGGGGTGATCATTTTGACCATGTTGTTGGTACTGTATGACCATGTTGTTGGTACTGTATGACATTCATGTATCCGCACTTAATTTGGGGGTGATCATTTTGACCATGTTGTTGGTACTGTATGACCATGTTGTTGGTACTGTATGACATTCATGTATCCGCACTTAATTTGGGGGTGATCATTTTGACCATGTTGTTGGTACTGTATGACATACATGTATCCGCACTTAATTTGGGTGCGATCATTTTGACCATGTTGTTGGTACTGTATGACATACATGTATCCACACTTAATTTGGGTGTGATTATTTTGAAAGAGCATGTTGTTGGTACTGTATGACATACATGTATCCGGACTTAATTTGGGTGTGATCATTTTGACCATGTTGTTGGTACTGTATGACATACATGTATCCGCACTTAATTTGGGTGCGATCATTTTGACCATGTTGTTGGTACTGTATGACATTCATGTATCCGCACTTAATTTGGGGGTGATCATTTTGACCATGTTGTTGGTACTGTATGACATACATGTATCCGCACTTAATTTGGGTGCGATCATTTTGACCATGTTGTTGGTACTGTATGACATACATGTATCCACACTTAATTTGGGTGTGATTATTTTGAAAGAGCATGTTGTTGGTACTGTATGACATACATGTATCCGCACTTAATTTGGGTGTGATCATTGTGACCATGTTGTTGGTACTGTATGACATACATGTATCCGCACTTAATTTGGGGGTGATTATTTTGACCATGTTGTTGGTACTGTATGACATACATGTATCCGCACTTAATTTGGGGGTGATCATTTTGACCATGTTGTTGGTACTGTATGACATACATGTATCCGCACTTAATTTGGGTGTGATCATTTTGACCATGTTGTTGGTACTGTATGACATACATGTATCCGCACTTAATTTGGGTCTGATCATTTTGACCATGTTGTTGGTACTGTATGACCATGTTGTTGGTACTGTATGACATACATGTATCCGCACTTAATTTGGGGGTGATCATTTTGACCATGTTGTTGGTACTGTATGACCATGTTGTTGGTACTGTATGACATACATGTATCCGCACTTAATTTGGGTGCGATCATTTTGACCATGTTGTTGGTACTGTATGACCATGTTGTTGGTACTGTATGACATTCATGTATCCGCACTTAATTTGGGGGTGATCATTTTGACCATGTTGTTGGTACTGTATGACCATGTTGTTGGTACTGTATGACATTCATGTATCCGCACTTAATTTGGGGGTGATCATTTTGACCATGTTGTTGGTACTGTATGACATACATGTATCCGCACTTAATTTGGGTGCGATCATTTTGACCATGTTGTTGGTACTGTATGACATACATGTATCCACACTTAATTTGGGTGTGATTATTTTGAAAGAGCATGTTGTTGGTACTGTATGACATACATGTATCCGGACTTAATTTGGGTGTGATCATTTTGACCATGTTGTTGGTACTGTATGACATACATGTATCCACACTTAATTTGGGTGTGATTATTTTGAAAGAGCATGTTGTTGGTACTGTATGACATACATGTATCCGGACTTAATTTGGGTGTGATCATTTTGACCATGTTGTTGGTACTGTATGACATACATGTATCCGGACTTAATTTGGGTGCGATCATTTTGACCATGTTGTTGGTACTGTATGACATACATGTATCCACACTTAATTTGGGTGTGATTATTTTGAAAGAGCATGTTGTTGGTACTGTATGACATACATGTATCCGGACTTAATTTGGGTGTGATCATTTTGACCATGTTGTTGGTACTGTATGACATACATGTATCCGCACTTAATTTGGGGGTGATTATTTTGACCATGTTGTTGGTACTGTATGACATACATGTATCCGCACTTAATTTGGGTGTGATCATTTTGACCATGTTGTTGGTACTGTATGACATACATGTATCCGCACTTAATTTGGGGGTGATCATTTTGAAAGAGCATGTTGTTGGTACTGTATGACATACATGTATCCGCACTTAATTTGGGTGTGATTATTTTGAAAGAGCATGTTGTTGGTACTGTATGACATACATGTATCCGGACTTAATTTGGGTGTGATCATTTTGACCATGTTGTTGGTACTGTATGACATACATGTATCCGCACTTAATTTGGGGGTGATCATTTTGACCATGTTGTTGGTACTGTATGACCATGTTGTTGGTACTGTATGACATACATGTATCCGCACTTAATTTGGGTGCGATCATTTTGACCATGTTGTTGGTACTGTATGACATACATGTATCCGCACTTAATTTGGGGGTGATTATTTTGACCATGTTGTTGGTACTGTATGACATACATGTATCCGCACTTAATTTGGGTGTGATCATTTTGACCATGTTGTTGGTACTGTATGACATACATGTATCCGCACTTAATTTGGGTGTGATCATTTTGAAAGAGCATGTTGTTGGTACTGTATGACATACATGTATCCGCACTTAATTTGGGTGTGATTATTTTGAAAGAGCATGTTGTTGGTACTGTATGACATACATGTATCCGGACTTAATTTGGGTGTGATCATTTTGACCATGTTGTTGGTACTGTATGACATACATGTATCCGCACTTAATTTGGGGGTGATCATTTTGACCATGTTGTTGGTACTGTATGACCATGTTGTTGGTACTGTATGACATACATGTATCCGCACTTAATTTGGGTGCGATCATTTTGACCATGTTGTTGGTACTGTATGACATACATGTATCCGCACTTAATTTGGGTGCGATCATTTTGACCATGTTGTTGGTACTGTATGACATACATGTATCCGCACTTAATTTGGGTGCGATCATTTTGACCATGTTGTTGGTACTGTATGACATTCATGTATCCGCACTTAATTTGGGGGTGATCATTTTGACCATGTTGTTGGTACTGTATGACATACATGTATCCGCACTTAATTTGGGTGCGATCATTTTGACCATGTTGTTGGTACTGTATGACATACATGTATCCACACTTAATTTGGGTGTGATTATTTTGAAAGAGCATGTTGTTGGTACTGTATGACATACATGTATCCGCACTTAATTTGGGTGCGATCATTTTGACCATGTTGTTGGTACTGTATGACATACATGTATCCGCACTTAATTTGGGTGCGATCATTTTGACCATGTTGTTGGTACTGTATGACATACATGTATCCACACTTAATTTGGGTGTGATTATTTTGAAAGAGCATGTTGTTGGTACTGTATGACATACATGTATCCGGACTTAATTTGGGTGTGATCATTTTGACCATGTTGTTGGTACTGTATGACATACATGTATCCACACTTAATTTGGGTGTGATTATTTTGAAAGAGCATGTTGTTGGTACTGTATGACATACATGTATCCGGACTTAATTTGGGTGTGATCATTTTGACCATGTTGTTGGTACTGTATGACATACATGTATCCGCACTTAATTTGGGGGTGATCATTTTGACCATGTTGTTGGTACTGTATGACATACATGTATCCACACTTAATTTGGGTGTGATCATTTTGACCATGTTGTTGGTACTGTATGACCATGTTGTTGGTACTGTATGACATACATGTATCCGCACTTAATTTGGGTGTGATTATTTTGACCATGTTGTTGGTACTGTATGACATACATGTATCCACACTTAATTTGGGTGTGATCATTTTGACCATGTTGTTGGTACTGTATGACCATGTTGTTGGTACTGTATGACATTCATGTATCCGCACTTAATTTGGGTGCGATCATTTTGACCATGTTGTTGGTACTGTATGACATTCATGTATCCGGACTTAATTTGGGTGTGATCATTTTGACCATGTTGTTGGTACTGTATGACATACATGTATCCACACTTAATTTGGGTGTGATTATTTTGAAAGAGCATGTTGTTGGTACTGTATGACATACATGTATCCGCACTTAATTTGGGTGCGATCATTTTGACCATGTTGTTGGTACTGTATGACATACATGTATCCGCACTTAATTTGGGTGCGATCATTTTGACCATGTTGTTGGTACTGTATGACATACATGTATCCGGACTTAATTTGGGTGTGATCATTTTGACCATGTTGTTGGTACTGTATGACCATGTTGTTGGTACTGTATGACATACATGTATCCGGACTTAATTTGGGTGTGATCATTTTGACCATGTTGTTGGTACTGTATGACATACATGTATCCGGACTTAATTTGGGTGTGATCATTTTGACCATGTTGTTGGTACTGTATGACATACATGTATCCACACTTAATTTGGGTGTGATTATTTTGAAAGAGCATGTTGTTGGTACTGTATGACATACATGTATCCGGACTTAATTTGGGTGTGATCATTTTGACCATGTTGTTGGTACTGTATGACATACATGTATCCGGACTTAATTTGGGTGTGATCATTTTGACCATGTTGTTGGTACTGTATGACATACATGTATCCGCACTTAATTTGGGGGTGATCATTTTGACCATGTTGTTGGTACTGTATGACATACATGTATCCACACTTAATTTGGGGGTGATCATTTTGACCATGTTGTTGGTACTGTATGACCATGTTGTTGGTACTGTATGACATACATGTATCCGCACTTAATTTGGGTGTGATCATTTTGACCATGTTGTTGGTACTGTATGACATACATGTATCCGGACTTAATTTGGGTGCGATCATTTTGACCATGTTGTTGGTACTGTATGACATTCATGTATCCGCACTTAATTTGGGTGCGATCATTTTGACCATGTTGTTGGTACTGTATGACATACATGTATCCGGACTTAATTTGGGTGTGATTATTTTGAACATACATATTTTGGGCACAATGTTTATCGCCATGACTTTGGTGCAATCTACTAATACTCTGTAAACCTAGAAAACTAGGGTCGACAGCTTTATGACAGTGTTATGACAAACAGCTGCATACAATATGTTCCCCTCAATCAGAATGAGACACCTAGACTGTCATGTAACATACTGCACAACTGGTTGATGTACATGTACTTCACACATCAGTGTAACCTATTATATTAAAAATTCTGCATTGTAATGTAATCTATAATAGGATTGGTTAAACATTCTGCTTTGTAGTGTAACCCGTGACTGGACTGGTTCATGAACTATGCACTAGGTGTCGTGGTTAAACCATCCGACATAAGGCTGGGAGGTACAGGGTTCGCAGCCCGGTACCGGCTCCCACCCAGAGCAAGTTTTAACGACTCTGTGGGTAGGTGTAAGACCACTACACCCTCTTCTCTCTCATTAACGACTAACAACTAACCCACTGTCCTGGACAGATATCCCAGATAGCTGAGCTGTGTGTCCAAGACAATGTGCTTGAACCTTAATTGGATATAAGCATGGAAATAAGTTGAAAGCAAAGCAAACTTGTTCGAAAATAAAAAATACTAGGTACCAGAAGTGTTCACAGGAGTTGTTGGTGACGAGGTTTCCAGTCCAACTGTGTGAAATCTCGTGAGCTACAACGTTAGCCAGGGATCGATCTTTAGCCTGATATTTAAACAAGAATAAATTAGCTACAAGTAACCACACTAAATATGTACATATATCAGATCTTTTGCCTGACAATTAAACAAGAATAAATTAGCTACAAGTAACCACTCTAAATATGTATATATATATATATATATCAGTCCTTATGTCTGACAATTAAACAACAATAAATTATCTACAAGTAACCACACTAAATATGTACATATATCAGTCCTTTTGTCTGACAATTAGACAACAATAAATTATCTACAAGTAACCACACTAAATATGTACATATATCAGTCATTTTGTCTGACAATTAGACAAGAATAAATTAGCTACAAGTAACCACACTAAATATGTACATATATCAGTCCTTTTGCCTGACAATTAAACAAGAATAAGTTAGCTACAAGTAACCACACTAAATATGTACATATATCAGTCCTTTATTGCAAAATGATTTCAGCGTGGGTGAAAAACTGTTCACCTCGCCATATGCCAATACTGCTAATTTACTTACTCAAAATTTCTGTTAATTTATACACCAAGAGCAATGGCTATCCAGGATAATTTCAAGAGGCCAGTTTATTACAAAGCCATTCTTTAAAAAAGATATATATATATATTATTTGCTTTAACAATATCCACGGATTTTAGTAGAGGATAAACCAGTACTGTGTTTTATTTTTTCAATATTATATTGTATAAAGCACTAAAAGGGATTTTTTTTTTTTTTTTTAATCAATAATAAAAAATGAATGACATTTTACTCTTGCTTTTTTCCAAATTAAGATACTGTAAGCAAAATGTGCTTCAGTTACTAATAAGGAAGAAGGAAGGAAGGAAGGAAGGAAGGAAATGTTTTATTTAATGACGCACTCAACACATTTTATTGATGGTTATATGGCGTCAGACATATGGTTAAGGACCACACAGATATTGAGAGGTAACCTGCTGTCACCACTTCATGGTCTACTCTTATCGATTAGCAGCAACGGATCTTTTATATGCACTATCCCACAGACAGGATAGTACATACCACGGCCTTTGTTACACCAGTCGTGGAGCACTGGCTGGAACAAGAAATAGCCCAATAGGTCCACCGACAGGGATCGATCCTAGACCGAACGCGCATCAGGCGTGCGTTTTACCACTGGGCTACATCCTTCTCCACTTACTAATAAGGTACATACCAATAAAGTTGGTGTGACAAATGTCAAGCATGGGTTTTCCATTCCACCGTATGGGAAAGATGGCGGCAGTACCAGCAGGTCATAGTGACCCCAGACATACGGCCCCAGCATCGCCTCAGCAGTCTGCAGCATCTGTTCTGTCTGAAACACATTAGAGAGAGAAATGTTTTTACAACACACTAGTAAATTGATTTATTATCGATATGGTTCAACATAACCAAGTTAATAATAATCATACGAAGCATACGTGTAATAACAAGTGTGATGACGTAATTTTTGGAAGGTGATGTCATAACATGACGTTGCTTCTCCAGTCCTAGCTCAGACTGTACATTTGAAATATGACGTCATTTTGTAGTCTCCTTCTAGTTGTGGCTGAAACATTTTGAGTTGGATCTTGTTATTCAAAAAGAAAAAAACAACAATAATAATATGAATAACAAAGATCGTATAACAATCTCTATTAATCAGCTACTACTAAAGTTAAAGTTTGTTTTGTCTAACACCACTAGAGAACACTGATGTACATTTGATACTAACATATAGTGTTAGAGCAAACCTATTACATTTTTCTATCAGATAGGATCTAATGTTTTAAATGCACTATCCCACAAACAGGGCATCAAATACCAGTTTTTCATATACAGCAGAACATTAGTTGGGACGGGAAAACCCCAATCAAAGAAAGGGCCTACCGAGGGATTCCATCCCACCACCCAAGCTACTATTAAATGCTGAACTAAGATATTTCATTTCATTTCAACTTACTTTCGTGCTTATATCCAATTAAGGGTCAAGCACGCTGTCCTGGCCACATACTTCAGCTATTTGGGCTGTCTGTCCAGGACAGTGGGTTACTTGTTTGTTGGTTAGTGGTTAGTGAGAGAGAAGAGGGTGTAGTGGCCTTACACCTACCCACTGAGCCCTTAAGAACTCGCTCTGGGTTGGAGCCGGTACCAGGCTGTGAACCCTGTACCTACCAGCCTGTAGTCCGATGGCTTAGCCGCAATGCCACCAAGGCCGGTGTGTGTAGATATTAAGGGAAGAAACAGGATTTAGCTCAGTTGGTAGAGTACTGATCTATGGTGCTTGGATCATAGGATCAAACCTCCTTAGTGGACCCACTGGGTTTTTTACCAGCCCAACCAGTACCCCATGGTATGTGCTGTCCTTTCTATTGGAAAGTGTATACAAACGATTCCTTGCGATTAATGGATACATGTAACAAGCTTCCTCCGAAGAATATGTGCACAGCAGATACCACAGCCTTTGATTTATCAGTCTTGGGGTACAAATTATAGTCAATAATGCTAATGCAGTTTTCAAGTTTTAATTTTAGGATTTTCATAAATGATATGTCATAAGCAAAACCATGGTGAGGTATAATTTTTATTAGGAGTAACATGTAATACTACTTACCTCAGCAAATTCATAAGCAGCCATATCCACTAATTCCTTTTCAGACCAAACCTTGGACCGTGGACCAATATCTCTGAAGAATTGAACAAAAAGAATGAAGGAAGGAAGGAAGGAAATGTTTTAATTAAAGACGCACTCAACAAATTTTTATATTTTTACAGTTATATGGCATCAGACACATTAAGGACAACACAGATATTGCATAAAGAATTGCACAAAACTTTGGAATTGAATTTTTGGCTTTAGGGATGTTCAGAAAGGAGAAAGGGTAAATTAATGAGTGTCAGATAATGTCACAGTACAAAAATAAACAAATGTTTAGCATATTCTCAGTATGTTGTAAAAAAATATTACAAACAGGTCTTTGAAAAACAGTGTTTCTGCTAGAAAGAAATTTTTGAGTATGGCACTATGGAATTGAATTCAACCACAGTCAACAGTGGATATGGGGGAGCCTCCCCTAGAAAGAAAATGGGTCAAGTTTAGGGTTAGGGTTAAGAATATCATACAGTAATGATAAGTGTAATTAATTTTGTCAAAGGTTAACTTAAAAAAAAAATATCTCCAAAAATATTTGGGTATGGTGCCATACCCGTTTTACCCTCTGGCAGAAACGCTGCTGAAAGAACAATGGATTTGTTTGTGCATCACTAACACAAGCCTAGTTTTGTGTAACCCAATTTTCATTTGTGCATTACATTTAGACTATAATTTACATGTACACAGTCATAATGGGTTAAGTAAAAACAAAATGGGTTACCTCAATGTATTTTAAGTATTTCAGATTAAATCCAGTCTACTTTGTAAAAATTATCTTAAACATTTATGAAAAAACAAGAGCTACAAAACTGATATGTGGCTAACAAACTAAGGCTAAAACATTAAAAGCGCATTAAGTTAATATTAAAATCTGCTCTCGGTATCACCAGCCACCTGGACCCATATTCACAAAACATCGTACGTCTAGTTTTTACACGTAAACCTACGACTGAAGAGCGATTTACAAAACAACGTAAATGTAAGTTATGTGTAAAGTTGAACGTAAATATAATTATTACCCATATGGTTAAAAATGTCTTGGTACACATCAAAGTGATACGTCCCACTAGAATGCCATGTGGGACATAACACTTTTGATGTCACACAATGACGTCATCAATTGGCGCACAACCTTACAGGAATGTCAATGAAACGAGATGAGTGGTATAAATTAAGATCGATTATGGGTAATAAATAGGAAATTATTTAACTCAGGACATTTTTTAAGAATGTTCTAAATTTCGTACCAAAATGCGGATCCTCACCAATACCAACATGCCATGGTTCGCCCTTCACAATGTTGTTGTTAGCAGACAACAAACGAAATTGCGTTTTGCGCATTTGTTATTTACCCGGTAGCCATCATTTCTAATGGGTTTTTTTTTATTTGTCGGGTGAGAGAGTTAAATCGTAGATTTACGTCCAACTAAGTTACTTTTATGACCATCTTTGAGAATAAGGTGCTTCTTGCATGTAAACGTAAATCTACAGCAGACGTACATGTAAGTGCTAGTTGTAGACGTAACTTTACACCTTTTCGTGAATATGGGTCCAGTTCTCTATGTCACCAGCCACTATAGCTATCAGATAGCTGGATATGGGAACCTGTGGTCTACTCACCTGCTCTCTATGTCACCAGCCACTATAGCTATCAGATAGCTGGGTATGGGAACCTGTGGACTACCCACCTGCTCTCTATGTCACCAGCCACTATAGCTATCAGATAGCTGGGTATGGGAATCTGTGGCCTACCCACCTGCTCTCTATGTCACCAGCCACTATAGCTATCAGATAGCTGGGTATGGGAATCTGTGGCCTACCCACCTGCTCTCTATGTCACCAGCCACTATAGCTATCAGATAGCTGGGTATGGGAATCTGTGGTCTACCCACCTGCTCTCTATGTCACCAGCCACTATAGCTATCAGATAGCTGGATATGGGAATCTGTGGCCTACCCACCTGCTCTCTATGTCACCAGCCACTATAGCTATCAGATAGCTGGGTATGGGAACCTGTGGACTACCCACCTGCTCTCTATGTCACCAGCCACTATAGCTATCAGATAGCTGGATATGGGAATCTGTGGTCTACCCACCTGCTCTCTATGTCACCAGCCACTATAGCTATCAGATAGCTGGATATGGGAATCTGTGGCCTACCCACCTGCTCTCTATGTCACCAGCCACTATAGCTATCAGATAGCTGGGTGTGTGGTCTACCCACCTGCTCTCTATGTCACCAGCCACTATAGCTATCAGATAGCTGGATATGGGAATCTGTGGTCTACCCACATGCTCTCTATGTCACCAGACACTATAGCTATCAGATAGCTGGGTGTGTGGCCTACCCACCTGCTCTCTATGTCACCAGCCACTATAGCTATCAGATAGCTGGATATGGGAATCTGTGGTTGGGAATCTGTGGTCTACCCACCTGCTCTCTATGTCACCAGCCACTATAGCTATCAGATAGCTGGATATGAGAATCTGTGGTCTACCCACCTGCTCTCCATGTCACCAGCCACTATAGCTATCAGATAGCTGGATATGGGAATCTGTGGTCTACCCACCTGCTCTCTATGTCACCAGCCACTATAGCTATCAGATAGCTGGATATGAGAATCTGTGGTCTACCCACCTGCTCTCCATGTCACCAGCCACTATAGCTATCAGATAGCTGGATATGGGAATCTGTGGTCTACCCACCTGCTCTCTATGTCACCAGCCACTATAGCTATCAGATAGCTGGATATGGGAATCTGTGGTCTACCCACATGTTCCCTATGTCACCAGCCACTATAGCTATCAGATAGCTGGGTATGGGAATCTGTGGTCTACCCACCTGCTCTCTATGTCACCAGCCACTATAGCTATCAGATAGCTGGGTATGGGAATCTGTGGTCTACCCACCTGCTCTCTATGTCACCAGCCACTATAGCTATCAGATAGCTGGGTATGGGAATCTGTGGTCTACCCACATGTTCCCTATGTCACCAGCCACTATAGCTATCAGATAGCTGGGTATGGGAATCTGTGGTCTACCCACCTGCTCTCTATGTCACCAGCCACTATAGCTATCAGATAGCTGGATATGGGAATCTGTGGCCTACCCACCTGCTCTCTATGTCACCAGCCACTATAGCTATCAGATAGCTGGGTGTGTGGTCTACCCACCTGCTCTCTATGTCACCAGCCACTATAGCTATCAGATAGCTGGATATGGGAATCTGTGGTCTACCCACATGCTCTCTATGTCACCAGACACTATAGCTATCAGATAGCTGGGTATGGGAATCTGTGGTCTACCCACCTGCTCTCTATGTCACCAGCCACTATGCTATCAGATAGCTGGGTATGGGAATCTGTGGTCTACCCACCTGCTCTCTATGTCACCAGCCACTATAGCTATCAGATAGCTGGGTATGGGAATCTGTGGTCTACCCACATGTTCCCTATGTCACCAGCCACTATGCTATCAGATAGCTGGGTATGGGAATCTGTGGTCTACCCACCTGCTCTCTATGTCACCAGCCACTATAGCTATCAGATAGCTGGGTATGGGAATCTGTGGTCTACCCACATGTTCCCTATGTCACCAGCCACTATGCTATCAGATAGCTGGGTATGGGAATCTGTGGTCTACCCACCTGCTCTCTATGTCACCAGCCACTATAGCTATCAGATAGCTGGGTATGGGAATCTGTGGTCTACCCACCTGCTCTCTGTCACCAGCCACTATAGCTATCAGATAGCTGCATATGGGAATCTGTGGTCTACCCACATGCTCTCTATGTCACCAGACACTATGCTATCAGATAGCTGCATATGGGAATCTGTGGTTGGGAATCTGTGGTCTACCTTCTCTCTATATCACCAGCCACTATAGCTATCAGATAGCTGGATATGGGAATCTGTGGCCTACCCACCTGCTCTCTATGTCACCAGCCACTATAGCCATCAGATACCTGGGTATGTGGTCTACCCACCTGCTCTCTATGTCACCAGCCACTATAGCCATCAGATAGCTGGATATGGGAATCTGTGGTCTATCCACCTGCTATCTATGTCACCAGCCACTATAGCTATCAGATAGCTGGATATGGGAATCTGTGGTTGGGAATCTGTGGTCTACCCACCTGCTCTCTATGTCACCAGCCACGATAGCTATCAGATAGCTGGGAATGGGAATCTTCTGTTCAAACTCATGGGTGGTCGTGCGTTTATTAGGATGTCGGACGGGATCTTTCCTCAAGGCGCTCATTAACACGGTTACTTCCTCTGGAGCAGTCACCTAAATATAATTAAACCAGATGTAACCTGTGCAATGCATGGGAAAGTTTAGATAGGGTGTTCTGGCTTTACACTGGCTTTTCCTCAAAGAAATACAACTGCTGTGTAGATAGGCCTAGGCAGCCCTCATCAGCTAAGGCTACAACCTGTAACATGGACACTGTGTACATATAGACATTTCTATATTTAGTGACAAAGATGGCGATGACCATGAATTCATCTTTGTACACAATATTTACCACGTGTCTACAGTGGATGACTGGATCCGAGTGCAAAATGATCCTTGACAAGTGTGGCATCGGGTAAGTACAAAGAAGGTGGTTGGCAGTGCACATCAAAAGAAGAGAAATTATCAGAACAATTGAAAACTGTCAAAAAGTTCTTGCATATTATTGTTAATACAGATACTACTAAATTTGTTTGCCGCGTACATACTTAATCCTCTGTATCCTATTAATTTATTGTTTTCTAATGTATGGCGATCACCTTAATGGGTACGTCAATAGCAATCCCTAATTTTATTGTTTTCTAATGTAAGGCGAGCATCTTAATGGGTACGTCAATAGCAATCCCTAATTCTGTACATCTTTAATCAGACTGTCCTGAATTGTTGCCATCATAAGATGTTTCAAATTCTATAATAGCCTTTTTAATGACTAAACCTAAATAATTAAATAAAATGTTCTTGTTTGGAACATTAGTTATAGCCAGTGGCGTACCATGGGCGGGGCGGCTACCCTGGGTGCAAAATTCTGGACTGGTGGAAGGGACCTGGGGAGTGCTAACGGTCCATTGGTTAAGGGGTGCAATACTTGCCTTGCCCCAGGCACTGGCAACCCACGCTACACCACTGGCTATAGCGCTCAAATATTTGTATCACTATGGAAACCTGACCTTTTTACATTATTTGTATTACCTTGGCGGTGTATGGAAACTTGACATATGGAGTGTCTTGACATGGTACCAGACTTCTGGCATGAATAGCCTGAAACAAAGTTTAAAAATGGTTTAAAAGGTTAAAAACAAATATATATGACAGCAGTGTTCGAGATTAACGGTATCCCAATATCCCGGGGATACCAGATTTTAATTCTGGATTCCAGACTTCAAGAACCCAGTATCCCACAGTAGCAATAGGCAGGGAACTAGAACAGTGTCATCCAAGTTTGTTACACTGTTATTTATAAATTTCATTTAAGTGGGATACTACATTCCCAGGTGGGATACCAGATTTTGAAATGTTAGTATCCAACTGGGATACTGTCCCAAATTTTTGATCTTGAACTCTGTGACAGCTGTCTGGCATTTATTAATGGAATCTGCTAAGTATAAAGAGTAAAGCAAATAATACAACTGTCAAACTTGAAAGGTTAATTGCATAGGCCCAGTGTATGTCAAATTTATTCTAATAACCAGAATACCCGATTATCCAGATTATAACCAACAGTAAACTTTACAAATGCCTTGTGGACAGTCTATCGTAAGCTACTGTCACACCTTGCTGAATAGTGTTAACGGACGTCCGACAGAGTGAAAGAAAAGTATCCGGTGGTGAAAGTCGTCTCCGTTGCTGCTCGAGGCCCTTCGAATGGAAGAACACCCGATATTTAGCAGATAAAACGCACAATCACCGGACGAGTACAGGACAATTACCGGCCATTGTAACGGACATTACCGTATGAGTAATGGACAAGATCCGGTCAAAAGGAAAGCAGAATGCATGAGAAACTGACAAAACGTTCTTCGAATGTATTTGTACAGGTCACGTGATGGACAAAACAGATATAAGTAGTCCAGTGAATTGAACACAGTATCATCAGTATCAAATATAGGAAGCATAGTGTTTATTTTGCTTATTTCATTCAATTAATTAGAAAATTTAAATATTTAATCATGAATAATAAATAAAATTATTAACATGATATAAGCCAGGCCTGTGCCCGCCCTCACTGCACCCCCCCCCCCCATACAAACCATTCAACTCAAATGTAATAACATGAAATCAAAAGTCCCCCACCCCACCCTCCATCAATGCAGTTTAACAGATTAAAACACCCCTGCGCGTGCTGTAACCTCACCGTGGTGCAGGGGTGTAACATTCTCTTTGAGAATGGCCAATACAGCACAAATTGAAGTTTAGAGTAAAATTCGGTGTCCGTAAAATTCTGTGATATTTGTATTTGTATTTTTGCACAGTTCTTTACACTGTTTTTGTTTAAACCTTGAATTTTTATATTGATGTTGATCATCACTTTATTTATTTGCATTACCATAGTTTGACACCCAATAGCTGATGTATTTTTCGTGCTGGGGTGTCGTTAAACATTCATTCATTCATTCAGATTAAAACATTGTAACACTGTCAATTTCACTCTGGCTGGCTGTTTCTTGATGTAGCCTAGTCAAGTGAAAAAGAAAAATGTTTATTTCTTATATAGAGCAAGCCACTTGCTATAACATAGACTGACAGCTTTAACTGTTGAGTGACCTTAACAATGAACTAATTGACAACTAGTAATCTCTCTGTTGAAAACAATGCCAGTGATGCGGTTAGTTGCAGTTTTTATAAGTTTTTAAATTATTTTTTAACATAAATAAATAGCAATAATAACTAATATTAACTTAAAATATGGTGGTTCAACGGTGACATACAAAATACAGTAAAAACTAATCATATTTAATTATCTTTATTAAATTTATTCTGGGACATAATTGCCTTGTCCAAGTCTATCTTTCAGTGTTATCAAAAGCTATAAGCTAACGCATGCCAGGGCCATACCTAGGATTTTTTGTTTGGGGGGCAACTGAGTAGTTAATAGTCTAAAACTCCTTAAACGGTTAAGAAGATAATTTTTTTTAAGTTTCTATAATGCTTTCCGGATATATTGCCGCCCCCCCCCCCCCCCCCCCCCCCCGCTTAGCTGCACACATAAAAAATAACAATGGACTATTCCACTGCTGCACTCGGGGAGTATCCTCTATTAAGCAAATTTTCAATTATCCGAGGCCTGTGATAATATGGAATAAAATCACTACTGACCTGACACTGACTAAACAAATATGGCTGTCTCTTTCCTGCCGTCTGCTCTGGTCTGAGCCACTGAAGAGCTGTACTTGTTTCAGATGTGCTGTATTCAATACTGATGGTCACTCTAGAACAAAAAAAGGTTAATATAGAGTCAGTTATCTACTTTTTGGCAAGGTACTTAGTACATGTAATTATTACAATCAGAATTATACTAGTATGTACAACACTGACCAGTACAGGTTATCACAAAATGTAATCAGTATGGGCCCACTGACGGCGATCAATCCCAAACAGACCACGCATCAAGCGAGCACTTTACCACTGGGCTACATCTCGACCCTGGGCGCATCATTTGGAACGGTTCATCAAAAAAGAATTGGAGCTTTTTGAGTAATTTTGACTTAGTTTGCCAAATTGTAACTTTGACATACATGTAAGGACATTTTGAATAACACAAACATAAATGTAAATGATACCAACTTACATAACAACAATAACTTAAACTTTAAATATATCAACTTCTGGAGCAAGCTGGAGTTTAACCAGCTTCTATTCAAATAACCAGAAGAATGCACACTACTTTCTTTCTTTCTTTCTTTTAAATTATTTTTGTACTTATATCCATTTAAGATTCAAGCATGCTCTCCTGGGCACACATGTCAGCTGTCTGGGATGTCTGTCCAGGACAGTGGGTTAGTTGTTAGTGGTTAGTGAAAGGAAGAGGGTGTAGTGGTCTTACACCTATCCATTGAGTTGTTAAAACTCGCTCTGGGTGGGAGCCTGTACCAGGCTGCCAACACTGCACCTACCAGCCGTATGTCCGATGGCCTAACCACGACATCATCAAGGCCAGTTGCCTGCCACTAATTTTCATGTAGTTGAAGTTGACTATAAAAAGAACCCACTCCTGAGATGAAATTATTTTCTTGGGTGTGCACACCTCAGATGTGAAGGACCGCATTAATTCACTTTTTCTGTGTTAGTACTTAAAGGCATACTGTCACGGATTTAAGGACCATATTTCTCTAAAAATTTATAATAAATAAAAATTACATTAATTGTTGGAAACCAAATCTAGCTATCGCATCACCTTAACTGAACCATGATGGAGTGAAATCCATGCCATCCCTCTCGGCAATTTTAGTTTTTGAATTATGGATCATTGTCATAATTCAATTATTTTTACAAAATGTCATTAATAAATGGAGTATGGTGGTTATGAAGATGGTTGAATAAAGTACATTTAGGGACAAATCAAATTATTATTGTTCAGGTAATACTTTGTTAGACCATTAAATAGGTCAGTGGTCTGTGACAATATGCCTTTAAGGCAATCAGTAACTACTACATGTACAATCCGAATTCAAAAAGGTCACTTGCCCTGATTTACAAATATAGCAAGGTGCTCACTGAGTTGTAAACATGATGCAGCAGGAACTGAAATCTAAAGTGTCTGGAAACACTGATGTACATGTCATCACAAAATGTGGATCTGGTAAACTAAATGTATAGTTTACAACACATTTGCCAAAGGTTTTTAGATTCAGGCCACTAAAAATTACTTTGTGCGATCTTTGTGGCAAGTAGTTCAAAAAAATATAAATAAATAAATCTACAATTATACGAAATTTTTTTTAAAAATTAACAGTCACTTCTTTCGATTTGCTGTCACGTGCAACATTTTGTAACATTTTTTTTTATTTAAACTTTTGGATTCCTGTTTATGTTAAAAACCATTTTCAACATTTGTAAAATATTATGTCTAATACATGTGTATATATTCCTTTGGAGAAAGAAAGAAAGAAGTGTTTTATTTCACGACGCACTCAACACATTTTATTTACGGTTATATGGCGTCAGACATATGGTTAAGGACCACACAGATTTTGAGAGGAAACCCACTGTCGCCACTACATGGGCTACTCTTCCGATTGGCAGCAAGGGATCTTTTATTTCGCTTCCCACAGGCAGGATAGCACAAACCATTGCCTTTGTTGAACCAGTTATGGATCACTGGTCGGTGCAAGTGGTTTACACCTACCCATTGAGCCTTGCGGAGCACTCACTCAGGGTTTGGAGTCGGTATCTGAATTAAAAATCCCATGCCTCGACTGGGATGCGAACCCAGTACCTACCAGCCTGTAGACCGATGGCCTGCCACGACGCCACCGAGGCCGGTTATATTCCTTTGGAGATAAAATAACAGTAGATAATTTAGCCGCCCCCAGCAGTCCGTGCACATTTCTTTAAAACTTTTGGCTCAACTCTATATTGAGCATTTAGTTTAGACTGGTCGCAAGTTACATGTACAACTGTTGCAATATAACATTGTCTACTGGTTTGTTGTGCACCAAGTATCTAAAAATCAGTCTAAAACATTTGTCAGAATACTAGTCAAACTTTAGGGTCTCGAAATGACAACAGTCAACTGTATAATAAGTTCCTGTAATCATGAAGTTTGCAAGTTTTAATTTCTGAACATTTACAGGTCATGACGTAACTGATTTGCGTAACATTTGTATTGTGCCACTATAATACACTAACTGTTTGTCTGAAGAAGTTGGCAAGGTTATTTCAAGCTTTGAGCCGAAGGGTCCTGTAGGTTCTCCAAGTGTAAAAGGAAGCACTGAAATGGTAGCCCGGTCTACAATACGAGAAATGGTCAGATCTCGGGTGTCCAAAATCTGGAAAAAAGAAATAATTTTTATTTTAATCATTAGAAATTAGCACACCGGGTAACAGGTGGGGGTAGGCAGAGACATATTTGTGTCGCTTGGCCATTAATATTTCTTAGCAGACCCACCCCCACACACACACACACATCTCCAAAACAATCACTCAATGCACTATACATGTATTCGAAATTAGTATGTATAGTATAAACTACCACAGATTAGATTAATAGAAGCTAATTAGTTTTATGGATATGCAGATGAGCATGAGGAGGTGTGGTAGGGAAGAATGAATCTGGCATAAAATGTAGATTCTACTACTTAGTGGAAATGTGAAGGTTAGGGTTGAAGATTAACATGAAAATCATGGTCACCAGCAGGGCCAGTTAAAAAAATCTTACTGGCCCTTCTCCCATTCAACTAGCCCTCAAATTATCACGTTGAAATTTGACTGCACGGCCAAAATCAAAACTAGATTGGGTTTTTTTAATAATATCCATGTGCTCACCGTATATAATCCGTTTGTATCAAAAGACCGGCCTCGGTGGTGCAGTGGTTAAGCCATCGGACTACAGACTGGTAGGTATACAGGGTTCCCAGCTTGGTACCAGCTCCAACCCAGAGTGAGTTTTTAAGGGCTCAATGGGTAGGTGTAAGACCACTACACCCTCTTCTCTCTCACTAACCACTAACCAAATAATTACTAACCCACTGCCCTGGACAGACAGCCCAGATAGCTGAGGTGTATGCCTATGGCAGCATGCTTGAAACTTAATTGGATATAAGCACAAAATAAGTTGAAATGAAATTAAATGTATCAAAAGAAAAACGATGAATTGACGTTTAACTTCATAATGAATCAAGTTAAAATTCATATAAAAACACATTAATACATCTTGAACCATTACCAACTCAAATATTAAAAAATTGAAAAAGAAATCCAGTATAAATAAAAATGTTACTTTACAAAGTACCATTAAATACAGGTTGAAGGCAAAATGCTAGAACAGCCAAGGTATACTGCTTGACTTGCATTGTCTCTAAAAAAATAAAAGATAATACAGTACAAAGAGACTAAAGGTAGAACTGCATGCTTTACTGAACTAGTCTGGAACTGGCAGTCCTCTTTGTGGCGATGCAAGAGGGATGGAATAAACTTTGTGGTGATGTAAGAGGGGTGACATTTAGAGTGAATGATTTCCTCAGGAGTGGCTTTTCTCCTATACACAAGGCACTAGATAGAGATCCATGGAATCTTCCACTATTTCGCCAAATGCTCATTCAACTCTGCTTTGTGCAGATACAGCCCTGATCATGTATTACAGTTTTGTCATTCAGATTACCTTGGATGTTCCATCAATTGACTTAAAACCTGTATCAGAAACCTGTTATCTTTATTCATTATTTTGGTGCTGTAAAAATATAGAACAGGTTCTATGTCTTCTGCTGCCAGATCTGTAGTGTGTTTTGTCACAATCGATTCAGTTTCAGTGTGTTTCTTTTTCAAGTGGTACCGTACTCGCCAGACCCTACAATCGATGGTCGTCCAACGGACTACCTTTGTAAAATTCTTAGTCGCCCGTAGCAAATAAAGGTCGCCACATGCAACTGCTAACTTTCAACCCTGGAAGTTTTATATAGCATGGCAAAAAAAAACCCACACATATTTTTGTGAAGATTTTGCTGCCCTCTAAAAATGTTGTACCCTAGACATATAATACTATATAGTATTATGTCCCACATTGTTGTTTGGGGATATCCACTTTCCCACAACAGGTATATCAAAGGCTGTGGTATGTGCTGTCCTGAGTGACCATGAACCGGCCTATTAACGGGAAATGGTTTCTGCATACGCACATTGTAATGAACTATCGATTTGATGAAATAATGTTTGACCTGGTTCACTTTTCACAAATGTTAATATTCATGCCATTTTCTGCTGTGAAGAGATTAAATGCATGTCGAAGTCTAATGTTGACAGGGCTATTGTTTTCAAGAGTGACGTGTGTCACGTGACGTCACCAAAATTATTATGCAATGAATCTGCAAAGCAGACGAAACTTTAACAATGACAGTGGTGTACTCTCGAGTGCCTAATAAACATAGGGGCTGAATAAGCATAAGGCCTGGAAAATTTTCTAAAATCAATTAAAAGTAGGGTGCGGAATTAGCATAGGGTGTGGAAATTAAAAAAAACAACAATAAGAGTAGAGTGCGGAATTAGCATATGGTATGGAAATTTAGCTAAAATGTACTAGTAATGAAAACAATTTGGTTTGACGTAAAAATAAAAATAAGTGTTTTGGAAATAACAAAAATATACTATTGTTGTGTGTACATGTGTACATGTAATTTAGAAAACAAGCGGCTCAGAAATAAATAACTTGTAGTAAATTCCATAGTATGAAAAAATGTGTTCACTATAAACATATGTTTCTATTATGTAACTGTTACAACTGTGTCACTGTCACACACAATTAATTAAAACTGTAAGTGTGTTTGTACATTTAAATGAAATTATGATAATTAATGTGAGGCGAGATTGCAGTTTTGAAAAAAAATCCTAAAGTTCCATGCAAAAAACCCAAAACAATCAGGGTGGATGACAGCTCGCTAGATTCATCTCATATATTTAACACATGGTCAATTATAACAAAACATAATTTCATCAACTTAATTTTTACCTGTATCATTCTTTATTTTTAAAGCATAGGTGGGGACACTTATGATGCCAGGTGCTGGCATGCATAAATCTCAGCTGAAGATTCACAAACAACTGTGGTCATCGGCCATGCCAGCTATTAGTGTTAGCAGAACGTGCCGGAACTGGGACGCGGTTAGGGGATGTAACTCTGCCTCATTTTTCTCGCCAATTTCTAATAAACTCTATTTGCAAGTGAAAAAAAAAGGTTGAGTGGAATTTGTAATTAAAATGAATGGAATTTGTAATGTAAAAAAATATATATATAAAAAGAGAAAAGAATGTAGATAAAGTTTGGGCCAGTTCCCCTTATTCTAAAGGAACTGTACTTTATCTACTCTAGTATACATAGCTTAACAAAAAGTCATATTTACCATTAAGAATTCGGTACCCCCGTCTTCAATGTTTGGTGAAAAGATGAAGTGTTGAAGTGTAATTGATTAATTTATATAAAGTGCTTGCATGAACTGTTGCATCGATTTACAGGCGAGCACTCAATCGAACGCATCCTAGGAATTTACCCAACCGAATAAAACCGAACCGAGCCGAGCGATAAAAACAAAATGGCGGCCAACAATGGTTTGTGCCTTAAGACTTAATGGTTCAAATGATCAATTAAGCAGAAAAGCAATGTATGTATATTAATAAATAAATAAATGTATTATCTGACCACAAAAGTTGGCATTTTATTTGACAACTCGGAAAATTGTAAATTCCGTTTAAGATTTGCGTCCGCGATTCGCGGAAAATCATTACGCCTAATAGAGGCTATATGTAACTTGTACGGTCTCACTACACAGATGTCATCTGCCATTGAAACCCATGTTAAACTGCCCAACTTCAAGCGAAGATTGCCCATAGAAAGGGTTCTCGTTGGCACAAACAACTTACACCATTGCGAACATACATTATATAAGCATTTATTTTCACTCCAAACTTGAGAACATTTCCGTCTCAGTTTTTTGCTATAGGACCGCATCTGACTGTAGTACCGGTCTGAACAGGTGGTACATTAACCGATTCACTCCGGCTGTCACTTGCGCTATATACCCATGTCCCAAAAGGTCGATGCACAATATTACAAAATAACATGGGCAAAATACAGCCAGAAGGCTTACCATTAAACATACATATTGTTTTAATTCTTCACCATTTCCTAGAAGTGAATATGTGAACCATAACATGTGTCACAATTAGGAACTATAGTGGACCATGATGAATGAACTCTCACCCGGAAGTCATCTGTGTAGTGAGACCTAAGCATTTGATAAATTAAGAATTGTAATAAGCGTTGGGTGCCGAATTAGCGTAGAAAGTTACATTTTTTTTTAGATGTAATTAAACGTAGGGTGCTGAATAAGCGTAGACACCAAAATATGTTTTCACAAATTTAATACGTTTATTTGGCACTCGAGAGTAAAACTGTTGTTTATTTAATATTAAATGCCATATTATTAACATATTATATGGCATATAATATAGTGTGCACAGTGCAAAATGGCGGTCATGTATAAATTTCCCCATGTCTAAAAATATTTTGATGTAGACCCAGAGCTTCTAGAATTTTTATAAAATTTACTAGCCATGGCCGCATGGGATCAGTATTTTTTTTATTTACTAGCCACGATTAAAAATTCACTAGCCCTACTTTACTTTAATACAATTTTACTAATTAATAGTAATAATCAGATATGTCACCTAAAGAAGGCGATAGAGCTTAATAACACTAACATTGGGTGGTGGTAGGTACCAGGATATTCATATAATTTACAAAACAGACTTAACTGCAGCATTTGACAAACAAATTTCACTAGCCGTCGGGCATGGCAATAGTAGTTATTTACTAGCCCAACATTGAATATCACTAGCCATGGGAAGCCCTGAGACCTTTTTGTCTTTTCCTCATTTGTGCACTTTGTTTTTGAAAAGGTTTTCTAAAGGAATGCTAAAGCAAGGCTTTTGGACTGATATGCATATTCAATGATACATAATGCACATTATTGCTTAATATCAACAAGTATAGTTAATTAATCAAACGGTTAAAAATCCCATGCCTCGACTGGGATCCAGACCCAGTACCTACCAGCCTGTAGACCGATGGCCTACCCACGACACCACCGAGATCTGTAACATTGAAAACAAAGAACATTGACAAACACTCTCAGTGACAAAATGTGTTTGATCTGTCTTTCATTGCCTAATATATTTTTTAATTAAAAGTTGAGACTTTTTTTCCAGTGGGGGTTTTTTTTCTATGACTTTTTTACCTGTGACTTTTTTTCCTAGATTATGGCTGGAAAAAAGTAACAGAAAAAAGGTCACAATGACGTTAAAGGAATGCTAAAGCAAGGCTTTTGGACTGGTGTGCACATTCAACGATACATAATCCACATTACTGCTTAATATCAACAAGTATAATCGTATAGTTAATTAATAAAACGGTTAAATGTGACGGCTATTATATATAACGAGCACAGCCATTTTGTACCATCCCAGTGAATTATTCACTGGGATGGTACAAAATGGCTACGCCCGTTATATATATGTATTCAATACGCCCTCTGGCAAGCTAGTGGTTACATAATACCCAACGTGTCACGTCAGGAATTATGCTTCGAACTGAAGAAACAAAACATACCTGATTTTTGCGGATGCATCGCAATGTTCTGTAATAATATCCATCCCATTAACACAGCAATGTGTATACGTGGTTTATTTTTCAATACAAAATAAACCACCATTGTCAAAGTGTTGAAATAACTATTACGTTTTGTACATAAATTAACCCACATACTGAAATAATAGTCAGTGTTTTCTTGGTTAACTGGTCCTTTTTTTTCGTAACCTGTACCTGTGGTTCCGGATTGGCACGTGTATATTTAGACGGTCCCCAGACACTGTGTCTAGACACACTAAAAAGACGTGCCTCTTTTATTAAGATCACAGGGTATTGTATGATAACCTCAAATCGTAATGGACATTACCAGCCATCCTGCTTTATTACTGTAAGTAATTCTGTAAAACCCTTAATTAAGTAGACTTTCCCATCTAAAATCACAAAACTGACCAATTACGTAGTCCCAAAGAAAAGAAAATTATCACTTGGGTATCGTGAGTGGTAGTTTTTGCTCGAACGTATCCTACCAATAGGCCTAATAATATGCATTTTTTCTTTGGATTTTTTAAAAGAAAATAATACTATAACTCCATTTCATTATACTGATGCAAATTGAAATATATTTAGTTAAATGGTTTATTATACTATCAAGTCATTTCTGTTGTTTTACATGTCAGGTTGATGAAAGCGAAGCATCTTGTCGTAAATTAGAGCGTTTGTTTACACTGTGCATATAGAAGTTGGACAGTGCTGACGTCACTTCGCCCCAAGCTATACCACCGGATGTCACAAAAATTAAACAAAATGGCTGCCCCCAGTTAGCAGGAATAATCATGTTTTTTCATTAACCTGAAAATTACGCGTTTTTCATTTGTTAAAGTGTTAGTATGTGTTGGTGGTCCGGGTATGCATCTTTCCAACACACAAGGCTCTTGGAGTTTAGTCTACCTTTAAAGTGTTAGTATGTGTTGGTGGTCCGGATATGCATCTTTCCAACACACAAGGCTCTTGTTGGAGTTTAGTCTACCTTTAAAGTGTCAGTATGTGTTGGTGGTCCGGGTATGCATCTTTCCAACACACAAGACTCTTGGAGTTTAGTCTACCTTTAAAGTGTCAGTATGTGTTGGTGGTCCGGGTATGCATCTTTCCAACACACAAGGCTCTTGGAGTTTAGTCTACCTTTAAAGTGTCAGTATGTGTTGGTGGTCCGGGTATGCATCTTTCCAACACACAAGGCTCTTGGAGTTTAGTCTACCTTTAAAGTGTCAGTATGTGTTGGTGGTCCGGGTATGCATCTTTCCAACACACAAGGCTCTTGGAGTTTAGTCTACCTTTAAAGTGTCAGTATGTGTTGGTGGTCCGGGTATGCATCTTTCCAACACACAAGGCTCTTGGAGTTTAGTCTACCTTTAAAGTGTCAGTATGTGTTGGTGGTCCGGGTATGCATCTTTCCAACACACAAGGCTCTTGGAGTTTAGTCTACCTTTAAAGTGTCAGTATGTGTTGGTGGTCCGGGTATGCATCTTTCCAACACACAAGGCTCTTGTTGGAGTTTAGTCTATCTTTAAAGTGTCAGTATGTGTTGGTGGTCCGGGTATGCATCTTTCCAACACACAAGGCTCTTGGAGTTTAGTCTACCTTTAAAGTGTCAGTATGTGTTGGTGGTCCGGGTATGCATCTTTCCAACACACAAGGCTCTTGGAGTTTAGTCTACCTTTAAAGTGTCAGTATGTGTTGGTGGTCCGGGTATGCATTTTTCCAACACACAAGGCTCTTGGAGTTTAGTCTACCTTTAAAGTGTCAGTATGTGTTGGTGGTCCGGGTTTGCATCTTTCCAACACACAAGGCTCTTGGAGTTTAGTCTACCTTTAAAGTGTCAGTATGTGTTGGTGGTCCGGGTATGCATCTTTCCAACACACAAGGCTCTTGGAGTTTAGTCTACCTTTAAAGTGTCAGTATGTGTTGGTGGTCCGGGTATGCATCTTTCCAACACACAAGACTCTTGGAGTTTAGTCTACCTTTAAAGTGTCAGTATGTGTTGGTGGTCCGGGTATGCATCTTTCCAACACACAAGACTCTTGGAGATTAGTCTACCTTTAAAGGGACAGACCCAAGTTTTTAAACACCAAGGCATATTTTTCACATAGATTCTAGTTTCAACCCGTAAAATGGACACTAAGTTTGGTTAATTTACAAACCTGTAAAAGATTTGGATACAACAGAATGAAACAAGAATCTGTGACATTGAAATTCCCTTAAAAATATACTTAATCAACGTTACTTTTCAGATGCACATGCGTTTTAAAAATATGAAAAATGCATTTTGTGGTATTAGAAACACCAGGATGACCGGAAACACTTCAGTTGTACGAAAATGGATAATTTAAACAATAAAATATAAGTAATGTTTGATTTTAATGATCATAAATGGCTCTAATTGTGAAAAATATGCCTTAGGTCTCACTACACAGATGTCATCTGCCATTGAAACCCTAGTTCACCAAGGTAAACATCTACGGTCCTTTTTTTTTACATTTTGACATTTATTGGACACGATTACGGCACAGCAATAAACATCACAATAATAAATATCGTGCCGGAGACGTTTATCTTGATGAACTATTGAAACCCATGTTAAATTGCCAAACTTCAAACGAAGATTGCCAATAGAACGGGTCTTGTTGGCACTAACAACATACACCATTGCGAACAACGGAAGTATTTTGAGGTTTATCTTGGTGAACTACAGTTTATGGTGTAGCCCGGCCATGGTCTTTTCTTGATAATATGTGATGTGGTGGATTACATGTCAATTATCAAATGTTTGACATCCTATATCCGATGAGTAATAAATCACATGCTCTAGACATGTTGCTGAACATTTATCTTATGGGTACATGTATGTACCTGTTTGGGTTTCGGTTTCATTTTCCTTAGTTATCATCTGTTTAACTTAGTAACAGTGTTACAAAAACTTTATGCTAGATCTTAGATCACTTACAACTGTTTTAACATCTTCGCTCTTCTTCTCTAAAGTTATATCTACACTTCCAACCAAAACATGTTTTGCAAAGTCAATTTCTAAATCCACGTGTAACTTGGTAACAACGCATCGTTCTGGTTCGGAAAACGAACTGGGATCTACGGGACCGAGAGCCGCCATCTGTCAAAACTGGTAAATTCTTCCGTTCAGATCAGAGCACCTAGGCTAAGGGGTAAAGTTGCACGTGTAGGTTCCAATACACCAAATCAATTTCTATTGCCGATATTGTTAACGTTTACTACTAAAACTGATATAAGCAGCGTATCAACTAGACCGAATATTTCTGTCTCTGTAAAGCTTTTACAGCCATGAAACATAAGATAAAGCTTTTACAGCCATAAAGCATAAAATAAAGCTTTACAGAGACATAAATATTCGGTATACGTATTAACAGGCAGTACACCAATAAAAAGTGTGGCACCTCAGATTTAATCTACATGCAAGAAAAGGAGGGGGAATCACATATTATTTAAGTTATTTAATTAATACTTTTTTTTTTATCAACGATCGTCATTTTTGCTGAAAATTGCAGTTTTATTTGTGGGGTACACTGCATACCAACTGTATGACAAATAAACTTGTATTTATTTGTCAAAGGATAACATGCAGTATTTGCAGAAATAATCAACGTCATATATTATTACCAATCAGAGACATGATATGTATCTCTCTTTGATACCAGGCAACCTGTACTATACACTTAATTTACAGCCATATGACTGGCGTAGACCTATATTAATAATATATTAGCATTTATCATCCATTAAAGGCTTTTGTAGGATATCTCTGGCACTATAATTTGCGATATTCTCCTAGGACATATCGTTTCTTTTTTGTTACGTCACTGTGATTGTTTCAGCGCTAAACCTATCATTAGTGACGTCACTGTCGTTCTGCTAGTTAATGAGTCTACTGCTGTCAAATATATAGAGGATACTCCCCGAGTGTCTTGTGATATATAGAGATTATTATACGAGCTTGTGTGTCGTACTGATTTTACGAAATGTGTGTCAGGATTTTTGTATTGCCCGAGCGAGAGCGAGGGTAATACATGAATCCTGACACGAGTTTCGTAAAATCAGTACGACTCACACGCGAATGTAATAATTTCTTTATTATCCATATTATTAGTGTCGTTTTCTTTATGGATAACAAGACCCAACTCAAAATGGTTCAGCCACAACTAGGAGACGACGAAATGACATTATATTTCAAATGCATAGTCTGAGGTCTCACTACACAGATATCATCTGCCATTGTATTTCATGTTAAATTGCCCAACTTCAAATGAAGATTACCAATAGAACGGGTTCTCGTTGGCACTAACAACATACACCATTGCGAACATACATTATATAAGCACTTATTTTCACTCCAAAATTGAGAACATTTCCGTCTCGGTTTTTTGCTATATAACCGCATCTGGCTGTAATACCGGTCCGAACAGATGGTTCATTAACCGATTCACTCCGGCTATCGCTTACGCTATACACTCATGTCCCAAAAGGTCAATGCACAATATTACAAAATAGCAAGGGCAAAATACAACCAGAAGGCTTACCATTAAACATACATATTGTTTTAATTCTTCACCATTTCCTAGAAGTGAATATGTGAACCATAACTTGCGTCACAATTAGGAACTATAGTGGAATGAACTATCGCCCGGAAGTGATCTGTGTAGTGAGACCTTAAAGTTTATTAACAGATTTTGTCACAGTTGGTTTGAAGTCAGTTTAATGATTTGGGTCATTTACAGCAAGGAAAGCCATACTAGACCAGTGTAACTTATGAACTTTAAACAATACACCAAAAGATAGATGCGCCATACCATCCAACAAAAATTCATATCACATTGTTACTCCTTGGTCGTCCACACGATAGATGGTCATCCACACGATAGATGGCCATCAAACAAACAGCCACTACATTGTAATGTATGACCTTTTTGGAACTTCTGATATAAGGAACATACAAAGAAGCTAATTATCTAGTTAGTTCATTAAAAATATTAGTTTTCATCAATAGTTGCTGTGGGCAACAATTATTTCATAGTGAAGTGTTGAAATCCGTGATGAATGAACTCTCACCTGGAAGTGATCTGTGTAGTGAGACCTGAGAAGCAACGTCATGTTATGACGTCGCTTCCCACAATTACGTCATTACGCTTCTTATTACACGTGTGCTTCGTATCAATCTAATTAAAATTAGCTCCACTATTACATGTGGATCTAAAGACAGCCAGTTGGAGCTCATGTCCACCAATCAAAACCTTACTTGCAGAATCCTGCCAGTGATTTAAAAATAATTTGAAAACATTCGAATTATCCTGAGGGTATACGACATGTTTCGTGTGAATTACGAATGCCTTAAAACATGTTTTATTTTATAAAATAAATAATTTGTAATGTAAAACTGAAGACTGATTTAGTTTTTTTATTTATTTTATAAATAAATAAATAAATAATTTTTAATGTACAATTGAAGACTGATAACCACCCCGTACGTATTGGTATGGTTCGCTGTACTGCGGCCACTAAAATAGACTCGCCCGATATTTTTAGAATTTATATGCTCCCAAATAACGTTATAAAAGGCGAAGTGTGATTGGTCAATATTTAAATTATTATTCACAGACGAAATGTTGGACATTGGGGACTACGCAGTGTTGTTAGTTTTAAATCACTGGCAGGATTCTTCAAGTAAGGTTTTGATCGGTGGACATGAGCTCCAACTGGCTGTCTTTAGATCCACATGTAATAGTGGAGCTAATTTTAATTAGATTGATTGATCAGTAGCGGGTCCAAGGATCAGGACCCCCCCCCCCCCCCCCTTTTGTAAATTCGAGCATGATGTGTTCAGCGATAAGAGGCCGCTGTGTAAAAGGAGAGATGAGTCATCACATGTGGACACCCCCACACACCCCCCCCCCCTTCAGAAATCCTGCATCCGTGCCTGTACATTGTCGTAAAGCAACAAAAGGGTGGTTCACAGCTTTCCTTGCGGGGTTTTTTTTTTGTTGTTGTTGGTGGGGTTTTCTTCTTCTTCTTTTTTTTTTGGGGGGGGGTCGGATTTGCTGACGCAAACGCCTAAGCAAATGAGCGTAATATTGTCCCTTAAAATGGACATTATGACTCCATATTTCATCCTTGGTTGCTAAATGCAGCTTAAAATTTCCCTGTCCAGATTCATCAGCTCGATATTCTCCTCCGAACATTGAACCCGTTTTCGTTTCATTTCGGACGTCGGCATTCTTGGCGCCCAGTGAGTTCAGACTTGGCTGAACGCCATTTTAAAAATTGTTTCTGGAGAGTGGATTTCACCGAGCCATAACTGATCACCAGAACGTTTACTATATTTGTCACACCATTACTCTTCGATGCTGATAGCCGTTTTAAAAAATGTTCCTGAAGAATGGATTTCACCAATCCATAACTGATCCTCAGAATGTCTACTATATTTGTCACACCATTACTCTTCGATCCTCCATCACAATTCTCTCCATGACCTCAACGTTTAAATTCTTGTTTATCAGTGTCCCAAGCCTGCCAGATCTGGGTCCGTAGGCATAGACGTTAGGTCGGCTGAGGAGATACTATACTCAAAGGCAAAAGTTACTGTGACATGGATTGTTTGGAGTAATAAACTGGTGAATGGATTTATGGATGTAAACCAGAGAAAATGTGCATGAAACAGCTCAAAGAAATGCAAACCAAGCAGTTGGCATGCTTTGTGCAAGAAATATGGAATATTCGGGAGAAATGCTGTTCACCATACAAGGCCAGACATTCAGTCGCAAATCATTGTCACTCTGTGCAGCATTCAGAAGTCCAAAAGTCCGAAAAACACCATTAGTGAACTGTTTGATGCAATTTCGTCCTCTCGCGCATAAGTGAAAATGACAGATGGTGAGTCATAGGGATGTTTGAATCTGGGACCTCGCAGCGTGACATCGCACGTCAGTTCAACGTCCACAGAAAAAACATATGGCACTTATCACGATATCAACAAAACAACCAGGTCAGTGACCGTTCCCGTAGCGGCCGACCACCCGTGACATCCCCTCGCCAAGACACATGGATCCGAACCACGCATCTGCGAAACTGGTTCCAGCCAGCAACCCTCACAGCCCGTACCATCCCTTTCTCCAGCGTTTAGTGGCCTCGATGAGACGACGGTGCTCCCCCCTCTAGTGATGTGGCTCATTTGCATATGGCAGGTGCGCCCTTTTCGTGGACTATTGCTCGTTTCCATACCTTCGGACATTTCTCTTTCCATGTTATAACGTTTCATACACGGCAGTAAAAACGTATCATCAATTATCTTTGTCTTTTGTGTCACAATATCTTTTGCCTTTTGGTATATTAATGGTGATAGACCCATGGAGTCGCAAAGGGTGGATGAAGCTTCTGATGGGGTAAGGAAGGTATTAGCTCAGTGGTGAATGGTGTTATTGGTGTGAGCTCCCTATAAGGTTTGTCCTGAGAGGGAAGACACTGGAGGGTGCTATAGGTTCAGATGTAGACATTTCTGCTCACTGTGCACCAATCAATATAGTGAGTATTGGCCGCATATATCATCGGTGCCTGTACAGGTAGAGTACGTGGTGCAGAGCATATACTGGGGAAACAGTCGTTGTCCTAACGAATACCAGGGCGGATTATGCTTTAGGTAAGGGGGGTTTCCGAAACTATGTAAATGTTTATAATTTAGATCTACGTGGTGGGGTTGTTTTTTTAGCCGGGGGGGGGGGGGGGTCGTGCAACTGGGGAAACCCTCCCCCATAATCCGCCCTTGAATACCACTTTAATTCTATGTAGTCCGTCCCATCACTCTACAATTTTTTGTTTTGTTAATATTTTCAGTTAGGTTTGACGTAAGAAGAAAAGTAAGTGTTTTGGAAATAACAAAAATACTATTTTTGTGTGCCATTAAAAAAAAAAAAAATCGGCTCAGAAATAATTTAAATAACTTGTAGTATTAAAATTCCATAGTATGAAAAAAGGCGTTCCCTGTGTGAACAGGCGCGGATCCAGTATTTTTAAATTGGGGGGGGGGGGCCGAGGGCGCGAAGCGCCCGAGATTCCTAGGGGGAGTCCGGGGACATGTGTCCCCGCGAAATTTTGAAATTTAAGTGGCCTGAAACGCGATTTCCTCGCATCTGAGTAACAAAATAGCTATATTAACGTATGTTTTTGGTATTGTCATACTGTTTTTGTTATCTTCAAAATTTCATAAACTCTGGTCTCTTCTGTTTTTTTAAAGTTAAAGTGGTCATCTCTCCTTCCCATATTAGGCTGGTTTTCCGTTGACTGCGGCTGCCAGTAAATGGGAAGAAATATCGAAACAGTTGTTTCAGTAATATATTAAAGCAGTCAGAAACATGTTTAATATACAGGCAGTAACATTTTATGCAGAAACATATATTTGTTATGTAATTACAATCATTAAAAAGTCTCTGTTGGTCGATACCATCTTAAAAATTGCAGCAAACTCAGGAATGTCCCTTTAAGACGATTTTCATGAACAAAATATAATTTAAAGACTCTTGGGAAATAAGTGCATTTTTGTGTAATTCCACTCTAGTGTATGCTATAGTTAAAAAAAAAAAAAAAATTGACCCCAAAAATAGGGGGGGGGGGGGCGGGCCCAATAAATCCGCGCCTGGTGAAGGCCTATTAGGCCTAGTGGTATACTTTATCATTTATGTCATGTAGCCTGCAATATATCTGCTTGAGTTTCGACCGTAATGATTTCCCTGTCAAACCCACCCGCCTCTCACTGCGCCATATTATCTACATTACGCTGTAACTACAGTACTAATTTTGCGATCGATCATAATATCACAGTTGTAGCCATGGACTGCTGTGCCACTGAGCCAAGACCGCGTCTTTTGTTGCTATTTTGTAGGATTGGTTGACCTATGTGTCACGTGATTAAAGCGGAAATGGATATTTTGCAAAATGGCTGGCGTACAACTTATTTTTATTTCATGCCATTGAAAGACTGAAATTATGTGGCTGTGGCTTTTTGTTATCTTTCCACTGATAAAGTTTACGATGATAAAAAATGATATCATATGGAAATAGGTATATAAATATATATTTAATTCGTTTTTATATTTTATTTGAAGCAGGTAATGTTGATGTTGATGGTTGCTAACAGACGCTAAAATTGTTTTGGTGTCGGGTTTAGTGTCAAAACAACGTATTGGTCATGACAGGACTTTCTTATTTTTTCAAAATGTTACAGATATTTTAAGGGTTAGATTAGGTTTAGCACTATGTCGTCTATAGTTGTCAATTATACAGATGCTGTCACAATTATTAATACCCTCCCCCATTCAATAGCCTAGGCTATTTGGGGAGGGTTTTTTTAAAATTATTTATTATCCTTACACAGTTATCAGGAGCTGCTTTTGACTGTTCATGCCTCATTATATTATTTATTTGTCTGGTTTCATTAATTATATTTGATGTGCATGTTAATAATCAGGGCTAGCGCTGGGTCCACAGAAAGGTTTGCCAAATTATCTATCAAACTTCTAACAAAATATCAATTTTTTTCATGAAATTATTTCACCAAATTAAAATAAAATTTGCCAGTTGTTTTTAAAATATGCAGATGATGAATTTGGTAAGTGCCAAAGCTAGCTCTGCTAATGATAGCTTGATGGCATGAAAATACAAATCCTTCACACTAAAATGTTGATCACCCGTGCACCTACTCCTGAAATCGGGTCTGCATTGTAGCTATTCAAAATTATGTTTAGAGTTCATGTGACATTGGTACTGCAAGCCTTGAAATAAGCGGCCGGTCACGGTCATTGTCCGGTACAATTTTGTAACTTGTCAGTAACAATGTTGATTGCGCCGGTCACCATGTCCGAAGCTCGCATTGTAGTATAAACCGTCTGTTTTGGAGTCGAATACACTTAATTCACCAATAAAAAAAACCACAATTGATTACGAATGAAAAAACACAAATGTGTACCAGTGGGATTCGAACCGGTTCGCGGGGCACTTGGCAGTCCAACACGAAGTTCATCTACAGTCTGCATACCTGTTTAGTAAGATTTTTCATAGTCTCGATTTTGCGGGAACTTACATTGTAAAAAGTAATTGACCTTTCGTACTTAGCGTATACTTCTGTGGCGTTTTGGTTTAAAGTTTGCAATTCAAATTGCCTCGTGGTTAACAATTAAAGGATGTTGAACAAAATAACTTCAGTCTTTGCTGTAAAAGAACAGACAGGTACCGATAATGACAAATCAATTGTCCCTGTTCCCAGTATCCGCGGCGGGCAGTCGCCAATTAAATCATCCCCCCAAAATTCCCAAACGAATATCCCGCAGAGTAGTATCTGAAAATCTAGCACTGAACTAAAATGTCAAAAGGAGGATTTTGTTAAAACAAATGCCTCTTTGTGGCTACAGTTTGAAGAAAACACCAAAGGCGAGGTTACACTTTTGACGTGCTCGCTCTGCAAAACATTTCAAAACGAAATGCAGTATAATCACAATTTTTCTGACACATGGATCAAAGAGTCCACAAATCTGCGTGTGTCAAATGCTAAAAATCACCCGGCAACCAAAAATGTAGAATATTACCACAAACAAGACACTGATGACATTGAAAAAAATTGATGAGTCTGAGCCAGATCATCGTGAATCTGAAAGTTCAACACAAAATGATAGTGACGACAGTTTCATGGGTTTCTCAAGCCCTATCCTAACCGGCCGCGGGCGATTATTTTAGAAATCATTGATTTCCATTGCCACATCCTAACTGTACGCGCGCGACGCGACATTTATATGTCGCGTCGCACGCGTGCGGTTAGGATACGGCAATTGAAATCCATGATTTCTAAAATAATCGCTCATGTAGCTCGCGGCTGGTTAGGATACAGCTTTACTAGACGACATTATATTAATGCATCATAGACTAGTAAGTACGTAACAATAATAAATGTCATCATTTGGTGACTATTGGCTTAATTGCTGCATTGGTTATTTAGTAATTAAATATATCAATTATTAAACAACATAAAACATAATTTATTTAATTTTTATGTACAATGTTTTGTGACAGGTACAATTTCTTTTATGTCAGGCACAAATTGATTGGTGCAGGACATTGTGTCAGGTACACCAAAATGTTTTATTTCAAGGCTTGTACTGGGTGAAAACTATGCATCTATGAATGCAGCTAGCCTATTAAGAATTTTCAACATGGAAATAAATTTGGGGTTCATTTTTATATTCTCCCTGGCGAGCATGGTGTGCTTCTGACTTGGGTCCATATATGAAAATGTTTGCAATGGGTCATGGTACAATGTACATATGATAACATTGTGCTGACATCGACATGATGTTCTGAGATGTAGGTGAAAATGTCCATTACAATACTGTAATCTGTACTGTACACTGCATCTATGTGCCAAGTTTCATTTTTTTAAACAAGTGCACAATTTGTTATGTTAGCACCCCACTATTATAATTGATCATTGGAACATCACTAAGGTACATGTGTAGTTTTGGGAACATCCTAGCATCATACAGACAGCAAAGGTGATTAAAATTCTTCTTGGAGAAAAAAACATAATGAAATGATTTGGTTGTAAAATTGTTATGGACAAAAAAACAAACATTTAGTAAATTCTTCTACCAAAATAGAAACCACCTTCCATTATTCAACTTTAAGATGACAACTCCCATGGTAGTTATAAATGTAATAAAGGTAGGTATTAATTTTTGCAAAGAAAACATCTTCAAATTTAATATGTTTTATATAATTTTGTTTTATGTTAATTTTCATTTATTTAATTTTTCAGGTTATTTCACTCGGTATGGCAAGTAGTTTAAAAAATTGGGTTTTGTTGGACCAGGACCCATATCACATGGAAGGGGTATCAGACCTTACACTTGGTTATTGATTAAATCTCACCAACCAAAATGGGTAATAAAATCTTTTCGAGAAAAAAGAATGTCGATCCAGATGCCGCGTGGAAGAAACAGAACGATGAAATTGCTAAGAACCCGATGTACAAGCTCGTCGGGTTTGGCGGAACTGGGTTACTGGTGGATGAATTCAACGAACATGGGGCTGAGAAGATGAAGCAGCTTGCTAGGGAGAAACTGAAGGAGTACTTGTACAATGGTGGGGACGGTGGTACGATTTCAAAGGAAGAGTACCTCAAATGGTATAAGGATAAAATGGTAAGCTGCTGTTGATTCCACACTCAATGCCCTACTCATAGGCCGAAACTGCCAGTCGCTAAATGCTACCAAAGTCCTGTTTGGGCGACTTTAAATATTAAAAATGGCGACAGCGGGTTTCCTCTCTCAATATCTGTGTGGTTCTTAACCATATGTCCGACGCCGTAAATAAAATGTGTTCAGTGCATCGTTAAATAAAACATTTCTTTCCTTAAATATTAAAAAATAATGGCATTAGTCGCCCAAAATATTGTTTTGGTCATCTTCTTTCTATAACAAGAGCCATTATTAATAACTGTAAGGTGTATACTACCAAATCAATTCCCATAGATGACAATAGTGACATGTGGCTAAAACTCCTACCTGCAGTGTATCAATTGACAGAAACACCACAGATATAAATACTACCACCCTACACCCTTAAAGTGGGGGGGATGGGTGGTCATGAATGACCATTGAACTCACTAGAATAGGGACTTAAGACAGTAGCTACAACCTTAACACAAAACTAGGATTCACACACAGACTACACGCTCACTGCATCAGTACACAGGGTGCATTGACTAATGATAACAATGCACCCGCCCCCATATGGCATTTAATGGCCCAGCACGTATTTTAATAAGGAACCGGACAAAAGTATACCGTTCAGAGTACACAATTGCAATGCACCCAATGCAAAAGAATATCGGCCTCCCCCCACCCAAACGCCCAATACTTGCTGCTGGTAATAACTTGGTACTTGGTGATGCCTCGACCAGAAGCAGTCAGGCCCTTTATAAGGGCCCTATGGGCAACCTAGGGTGACACCACAGCATCGTAAAGGTCTAAAATTAACGAGCTACTCTCGATTCACTAATATCAAAACCTATATTAGCTCGGCCATTTACCTTTCGACCGACCATTCAAAATTGCGCCAAATTCCCTCAATCAAAATTGTGCACCCTTTTCTCTTTGGCATTTAACTGCTCCATTCAAATTCCCTAGCACCACCACCACCCTCTCCCGCCTGCTACCGATTTTATCAGGCTGCTGGTGCTCCCTTGCACCTGCCAGTCCAGGCGGTCCCTCCTCTCCCCTCCCCCTACCTTTTCTGTCATGGATGGAGGAGCTGGCCAAGGCCGGCTCTTGTGCCCACGACAGGCGTGCGCTACAACAGCTTGTTCTGAATGTGCACGTAAAACCCTATGACATGACATGACATGACCCTTAAAGTGAATCAGAAAACAGCTCATTTTAGAAATAATGGGTAGCATCTGTGACTACCCCATACATGTTTCATGCACAAGGCTACTTGACACAGTGGTACTAGATGAAATAAAATGGCATACATTTTTCGCCCAGATGAAACTTCTTGTTTTTTTACAACCAACACACTCACATTTATCACCACTGCTGTGTTAACTTCTCTATCAAAAGTTGGGTGCACCTCAAATTTTGACCCAGCCGGAAGTTATTTGGTTTAGTACTACCTGATGGACATATATTTATTCCACATTAAAATCTTGCTTATGGTTCGCAAAACTGAACATATCGGTTTACCGTAATTTGCTAACATCCATTTATAAACATTGACCATTCAGAACATCTCATTTCAATATTATGTATGTTGATATCTTTGTTATTATTATCTAGAAGTGGTTCTTCAAGTCAATATTACTTTATGCTTACTTAAAAAAACTTATTATTAAACTTTTTTTAGTTATTATTAAAACAAACCTGAAATGTGAATACATCATGTTTGGACTAATAAAGCAAGTTTGGGCCACTGAAAATGAAAATTTAGTGGCCCAGATATTTTGTTTTGGGCCACCATACTTTTCTGATGAGTTTCGAGTCCTGCTTATAAACCTTGAATGAAAAAGAGCACTTTTTAGTGTAAAAGTTGCTCTTTTGTCTTTTGGAGAAGATCTAAAGTTTTGTGCTATGATTCTTTTTTCCTCTGCCCCCTCTTTTGTTTTTTAGGCTAGGTACAGCAATGACATTTAAGTTCTAAATGGGTTTAGTCCAAGGCTGATGCAAATCTGTTTTGTTGTTGGTGGTAGAACTACAATGTACATTGTATTTATAATTAATTGTTAATATTTTTGTGCAGTACATTATTACATTACTTTCTTGTACATCTTAAATGTATGTTAGCCAGTTTTAATATTTTGGGATGGGGATGGGTATGCCCTACTGTTATGTTTCATGGTGTAGTTCTGCTAAAACCTTTGATAAATCTTTATATATCCAGATTTCTAAATACTTTCCATTATTATTTTAGAAAATAAACCAATTGTAACTCTTTTTGTTTTTAAGTTCAATCAAAATCTAATTTAGATATTTAAAAAAAGAAGTTTATTACCACAAGCATATTTTGAATTATACGTTCTATATTCATTGTAGGAACTTGAAATGGGACTAGAAGAAATTGAGAAGGTTCATTTTTCTGACAAATCGTTCAATACGTTGAGTGAGCACAAGGCCTGTTGGAGACTGGATAAACGGGGCGGAGTCGGCGAGACACCCTTTCACCTCGCCCACCTCGGGGACATACCAGAGGTGGCCAGCATACTGCTCAAATTGTTCCCCAAAATGGCACTTGATGTTTATGAAGGAGATGAATATTTTGGTAAAATATATATATATTGTTTTTTTTGTTTTTTTTATAATTATATTATAAATGACTAATTAATGGAATGATGTTTTCATATAACATGTGCAAATGGTTGTGTTTTGGGTACTAAACACATTTCAAGTTTTTTTATTTTGGGGGTTTGACATTTCTGTAATGAGAAAGTTTTTATTATTGTGTTTCAGCAAATCTGGTTCACAAGAAAATGAATATTCTATTCCATATACATGTATATAATCAGCATTAAATATATAGCAAAATAAACATTATACTAGCATACTGGTGTAAGAAAAGTATTCTTATTCTAAAACAGATATATATAAATCAGGTGTATTTGCAGGAATTTTAACGGGGGGTATTGACTGCGGCAAGCAAATTTTATAGAAGGTGGGTTTATTGGGGGTTTTTTTAATTTGCTTGAGCAAGGAAAGGTTTAGACTCCCAAAACTCTCCCCTGCACGCACCTGTAAATACCTGTTATTGTTGATTAAAAGTTTTACATCGGCATCCAGTTGCATGATATCACCACAGTTTAACATTAAACAAAAGAGCACTCCCAGCCACTCCGTTGTATTTGGTTAATACGGTATGCTATTATTAGCGAGACTGCTGATCAGTCTTTGATTTGATATACAGCAATTAAGATTTGCGAGAATGTTTCTTTCAGTTATTTATTTATAGTTATTTTCGAGCTTATATCTAATTAAGGTGCAAGCACGCTGTCTTGCGTACACAACTGGTTAATGGTTAAGTCAGAGAGAAGTCGGTGTAGTGGCCTTACACCTACCCACTAGTTGTTAAAGTTACTTTGGGTGGAAGCCAGCACTGGGAGGCAAACCCAGTGCCTACCGATCTCAAGTCTGATGGCTTAACTACTACACCAAGGTTGGTACAATTTTTCTAAGTCAGACAGTGTAGTGTTTGATGTTTAATCTGATCTTGACATATTTCATTCATCCATGAATCCATCCACACTAATCTTCCAGTGATTAAAGTATGGGGGTTTTGTGTTATATTTTTTCAGGAGAAAGTGCCTTGCATATTGCTATTGTATTTAATCGCTTTGATGCTGTGAAAGAGCTGATTAGCCACAAGGCTGATATTAACCAAAGAGCCACAGGCAGATTCTTCTTACCTGAGGATCAGAAGAAAGGAAAGACAAACAATACCAATTATGAAGGTTAGCATCATATGTACATGTATGTGATCATGTACATTTCTCATTTATACATTTCAACTTATTTTTGTACTTATATCCAATTAAAGTTCAAGCAGGCTGTCCTGGGCACACACCTCAGCTATCGGGCTGTCTGACCAAAACAGTGAGTTAGTTGTTAGTGGTTAGTAAGAGAGAAGAGGTTGTATAACTCGCTCTGGGTGGGAGCCGGTACTGTAAATCCAGTACCTACCGGCCTTATGTCCAATGGCTTAACCATCACACCATCAAGGCCAGTTTTAAATTTTTTTAAATTGGTACTGGGATTGTCTGTCTTGTTTTGTTTCTGTAATGTTGTGATCTGTATATGTCAACGTGCTATGAATGCTGTAGTTTAGTTTTGAATTAATTGTTAATATTATTTAACCGTGTTCAAGTCTTCTGCCATTAGCAAGTTTAAGGTGAGCTGAAGATCACTCTCCAGAAATGGCACTGGGCAATCAATTTACATATCTAAAACTTTCCAGGTGAATGTGGAGAAGATTACTTACCTTTTCTGTCAAACACTGTGTAATGTTATGGCTGTTCCACACTTGGCTAAATTGGAAGGTGGGGGAGGGGGGTAATTTGTTTATATGCTCATCACTCACAGAATTTGCAATCGGGGGGGAAGGATGCTGCAGACCCAAGAGGAATAAACAAATTCTAGTGGTGCTTTGCGTCTCCCACACGCCGTGTGATAAATTCTGGAATTGTGTTGGATTACCATACATTTATGGTTTAAACAATATTTATTTCATTAACAGATAGGATGGGATTGTGACCAACCCCTATCAAGGGTATTTTTATATAAAACCATCAATTTTTTCTTGTCATTTAGCAAACTGATATTGGCCGGCAACTATATTTGTCAGTTGCTGTCTGAAGGGATTTTGGGTTTTTTAAAGGTTTAACCTTCTGACTACTGCAGGCGAGATATCTGACCTGACATCATGCCGTCGACATACTGTACACTGTATACAGTGCATTCCCTAATTCATATTTCCCGATGGTTTGCACACAACACTTACCGGAAAGACTTGTATAACAGGAAATAGAAGACAACTTAGCTTCCTGTATCTTTAGGTTTTTGTTTTGAAAATACCTTGTAAAATAGCTTGGTTTTCGGCAAGCATTTTCAGTTGACAACAATGGCAGCACGTCGCAGTCATTTTCAGGGATCGATAGCTGATTGTGATAGCTAATTTGATCGTTTTACCAACAACAAAAATCACCAAATATTGGGTAAACTTCTGGTCAGAAAACCACAGTTATTGGGAATAATAGACATAAATACTGGACAGCTGGCCACAAATGCCAGTAATTAAACACGACTTTTTCAATTTTTTACCTAATTTTAGTCAACATTAACTGATCTAAAATGTCATAAAAATTATTTAAAAAACACGAAAATAATATTTACCAATTCAAATATGAACTTTATTTTATGTATTTATAAATTATTTAAGTGAATAAATGTGAGTAAAAAGTATGAACTTGTACCCACTAACATGGTTTTTGTCAAAAATTAATCAAGTAGTCTAAAGGTTAATATGTATAATTATATACCAATAATTGGCAGTACTACATTGTTTTATACCTGTGTGTGAAGCTTGCAGTCAGAAATGATTTTAATAAAGAAAAAAAAAGTGTCCATAGTGTATAATGTTTTAATAATACTTTTTAATAAAAATTAATCTAGGAATTTTGTTATTCATAACTGCATGTCAACACATTTTGTAAATATTTAGTAACTTTGATAAAATGTGTTAAATTTGGTTGTTTTTGTAATTTGCATTGTCATGTTGATTACGTGGTTTATGCTCATTTCACAATGTTGTACTTGATTGTAAAGATTCAAACAACTGGTTAAATGATAAGATTTTCTGGAAGCGTTGACCTCACAAGGACTGTATTGATTACTGATAGTGATAGTTACTATGGTAACCGTGTCAACATCAACAGCTGATCAGTTTCATTCAGTACTGTAGTAATGTATTGTTCTTGATCAAACAATGTTAATTTTATATCAGAGATTTGTGTGATCTTGTAAACATGTTAACTTGTAATCATTTAAATTATTAGCATTTTTTCACATTGGGTCCGTGTACACATACATGTAGTTTGGTGAGATTTCCTCTCTGTGTGTGTATAAGAGTGTGTGTGTGTGTGTGTGTAATAGTGAGTGTGTGTGTGTACGAATGTGTGTGTGTGTGTGTACGAATGTGTATGTGTGTGTGTAAGAGTGAGTGTGTATATAAGAGTGTGTGTGTATAAGAGTGTGTGTGTGTGTGTGTGTGAATGCATGTGTGTATAAGAGTGTAAGTATATAAGAAAGTGTATGTGTATAAGAGAGTGTGTGTGTGTAAGAGTGAGTATATGTGTGTGTGTATAAGAGTGTATAACAGTGAATGTGTCTGTGTGTGTGTGTGTATATAAGAATGTGTGTGTATAACAGTGTGTGTGTGTGTGTGTGTATAACAGTGCATGTGTGTATAAGAGTGTGTGTGTGTGTAAGAGTGAGTGTATAAGAGTGTGTGTGTATAAGTGTGTGTGTGTGTGTAACAGTGAGTCTGTGTGTGTGTGTATAAGATTTTGTGTGTGTAACAGTGAGTGTGTGTGTGTGTGTATAACAGTGGGTGTAAGAGAGAGTGTGTGTGTGTGTACGAATGTGTGTGTGTGTGTGTGTGTGTAAGAGTGAGTGTGTATATAAGAGTGTATGTGTGTGTGTGTGTGAGTGTAAGAGTGTGTGTGTATAAGAGTGTATGTGTGTGTGTGTGTAAGAGTGTGTGTGTGTATAAGAGTGTATGTGTGTGTGTGTGAGTGCATGTGTGTATAAGAGTGTGTATGTATATAAGAATGTGTATGTGTATAAGAGTGTGTGTGTATAAGAGTGTATAACAGTGAATGTGTCTGTGTGTGTGTGTATATAAGAATGTGTGTATGACAGTGAGTGTGTGTGTGTGTATAAGAGTGCATGTGTGTATAAGAGTGTGTGTGTGTGTAAGAGTGAGTATAAGAGTTTGTGTGTGTATAAGTGTGTGTATGTGTGTGTATAAGAGTGTGTGTGTAACAGTGAGTCTGTGTTAGTGTGTGTATAAGAGTTTGTGTGTAACAGTGAATGTGTGTATAAGAGTGTGTGTGTGTATAAGTGTGTGTGTGTGTATAAGAGTGAGTGTGTGTGTGTATAAGTGTGTGTGTGTGTGTGTGTGTCTGTGTGTGTGCATGTGTATAAGAGTATGTGTGTGTATAACAGTGTGTGTGTGAGTATAACAGTGTGTGTATAACTGTGTGTGTATAGCAGTTTGTGTGTAACAGTGTGTGTATAACAGTGTGTGTGTGTGTGTATAACTGTGTGTGTGTGTGTGTGTGTGTGTGTATAACTGTGTGTGTGTGTGTGTGTGTGTGTGTGCATGCTTATATGATTGTGTGCGTGCATGCAAGCAATGGGGAAAAAAAGACTTGGGGCACCTTAATATAGGGTCTTATTCATATAAACAAAATAGGGCACTTTAAAACTATAAAGGACACTTTCTTGATATTTTCATTTGCAAGGAGATGGGCTTGTATTCATACTTCAGGTGAAGAACTGCATGTACGTATCACATTTACAGGGTTTGTACTCAGTCTGGAAATCCTTGAAAAGTATGGGACTTACATTTTTAATTTTCCAGATCTTGAAAAAGTTTGGAAAAAAACATTTTGCATGCAAGTTTTGGAAAAGTATGGAAAACAAGCAAATATCAGTAACTTAAGTAACGGCGCCCAAATGAGATTTCCATTTAGATGCTTTTTATACACTTGTGCAGTGTGCATTCGGAAGTTGGTCATATATTTTAAAATAAGTGGGTTTCGATTTGAGGGACATTGTTTTCATGCAAAGATAGGAAAGTTTGTGTTAATCTGTGAAAAGTAAGCTAGGAAAATGGTTTAATGTGTTTTGGAAAAGTATGGACATTGGTTTTAAAAAAGGTGTATGAACTTTGCATTTAACATATTAGACACCTACATGTAATAGTATTTTAAAATGGGTATCGGTTAAATAAACGCTTCCATTCTTCTTCTTCAGGTGATGCATATTACGGTGAATATCCTCTTGCATTTGCGGCCAGTTTCAACAACCAGGAGATTTATGACTACCTCATAGAAAATGGAGCCAACCCAGACCTCCAGGATTCATTCGGAAACACCGTCCTTCATTTGACTGTCATACACAATCAGCCGGTATGTAGGCTTTAGTTCGTCTGTCAAGACAAGTTTTAGGAGTTTTGCAGATTTCGGGGGGATTTTGTTCTTGTTTAAATTAAAAATCATAAAAAGACCACCCTAAACTGCTATAATGTTGGAGCATACTATTTTTAAACCAACAGCAAATTCAGTGATGTTCTTTTCCTTGTGAAGGTACATGTAAATACTATAATGTGCTGACTTTGACAATGTTGTCTGTTTGATGCTATCAGTATGTTATGACAACATATTTTTATAGCCATACCATTTGCTTGTATAGACTGTTTCAGTATAGTGTGTAATCTAAAGGATTATCTGTGTAACATTCCATGATCTCGGTGTATGTTTATTTCCAAATTGTCCTTACCATAAGTAGCAATGAGGTAGGGGTAAGAATCTTTATGCATGCCTGGATGGTTTTGATAAATATTAATTCTTTTGTAATGGTGATGATACAGGCAGTATAAAACAAAAATCTAAAGGTTTTTTACTTGGTGTTTTTCCTTCTTTTCACAGCAAATGTACAAACACGCTGTACAACACAACAGGAAACTAGCACATACGAACATCAAGAACAACATGGGACTGACACCGATCACACTGGCTACCAAGCTGGGCAGACATGTCATATTCAAGGAGATGTTGGAACTCAATAGCACCGTCAGTATTATTGTTAATCCCCCACCGGTCCAACAAGAGGGGACTATAGGTTTCATCTCCGTCATTCTGTCCATCTGTCTGACATATAGTTTTCTGGACTTTTGAAAATTGTGTATATAGCTTTATCATGTATAGTTACAGATCAAGTTTGACTTTCAAGGGAATTTATTCAAGGGCGATAACTGTAAAACATGGAATTTATCGATATGAACATCTTTGGGTCCAGTAGGGGAAATGTATTAATATCGCAGTACTTTCAGAATGCTTGTTAATAATAATAATAGTGATTTATTATTATCAATGATTTATTTATTTATCAATAAATAAATATATATATTTAAAAGCTAGAATATCCAAAATGAAAACCTTTTAATTTTGTATTCTGTTTTGCCAGTATCATTGTGCATTGCTTTCACCATTTACAAGAATATATGATTTTGAATCTATCATAAACTTTGGCAGTAGTGGAAGTGATGCAAGATTATTATTTTTTCAACATGGCAGGTTATATAACCTACAGTGTTGTAATTGTGTATTTGGGTTGTTTTTTTATTTAAGGAATTCTGGTCTTACAGTAATGTGTATTGTTCTGCCTATCCACTTACCACCCTGGATTCTATTGGTCCTGATGGTAAAACAAGTAAGTGGTTTTTTTCAAGTCTTTATTTCCCGTCACAACCAGTGCACCACGACTGGTATATCAAAGGCATTGGTATGTGTTATCCTGTCTGTGGAATGGTGCATATAAAAGATCCCTTGCTTCTAATCGGAAAGACCGGCCTCTGTGGCGTTGTGGTTAGGCCATCGGTCTGCAAGCTGGTAAGTACTGGGTTCGGATCCCAGTTGAGGCATGGGATTTTTAATCCAGATACCAACTCCAAACCTTGAGTGAGTGCTTCGCAAGGCTCAATGGGTAGGTGTAAACCACTTGCACCGACCAGTGATCCATAACTGGTTCAACAAATGCCATGGTTTGTGCTATCCTGCCTGTGGGAAGCGCAAATAAAAGATCCCTTGCTGCTAATCGGAAAGAGTAGCCCATGTAATGGCGACAGCGGGTTTCCTCTCAAAATCTGTGAGGTCCTTGACCATACATGTATGTCTGATGCCATATAACCATAAATAAAATGTGTTGAGTGCGTTGTTAAATAAAACATTTCTTGCTGCTTCTTTTTTTAATCGGAAAGAGTAGCCCATGAAATGGCGATAGCAGGTTTCCTATCTCAATCTCTGTTTGGTCCTTTACCATACATGTATGTCTGACACCATATAACCGTAATTAAAATGTGTTGAGTGCGTCGTTAAATAAAACATTTCTTTCTTTTTCTTTCTTTCTGAAGTCTTTATCAATCTGAATGTCCATTTTTGCATTTTCTGGGAATAGAATGTTATTTAATACACTGCAGTGAGAGATATTTCAGTGATATAACATGTTCGCTCATTTTCACTTTGTAACGAACAATTAAATAAATCATCATTTTGATAAGCATCTTTCTTAATCTTAGCATTGTGCATTCCCATTGGCCTAGCCAGGTTTTTATGGGGTGGGGAGCACCCACACTGTCTGTAAACATGTGGGGTGACAGGCAAATATAAAAAGAAAAAAATGAGGTGTGTTGGGGGGGGGGGGGGGGGGGGGCATAGGGTCATACATCATTTTGCAAAAGAAATTGCATTGCCTTGCATATAAACAATTTAGCACATTTTAATAAATAGAAAATTCTACTCAATCTCATTTAAGAGAGTGTTTATATTGCAACTCTTGTGTTTTGAATCACACATTACTCGTTTTCAAGGGGCAGGATGTAGTCCAGTGGTAAGTGCTGTCCTCTCTGGGATGGTGCATATAAAAGATACCTTGTTACTAATGAAAAAATGTAGCAGGTTTCCTCTCTAAGACTAAAAAATTACCAAATATTTGACATCCAGTAGCCAATGATTAATAAATCAATGTGCTCTAGTGGTGTTGTTAAACAAAACAAACATTGGGGGTTTTGGGGTTTTTTTTACAAGTTTTCACTTGTTATGTAGCCTTGAAAACGCACTCATATCATAAGTAGTCTCTGATTGACATTCCTTTAGTACGTATCCTGTGCTTTCATCATTTTCTGGTGTGTTCAGAACTAGTCTGAAAATTACCATACAGTGGGAATAAGAATTGTGATAAAATAAATACCAAAATAATTTTTAGCTCCTTTTCCTGCACTTTTCACAATTGAAGCACCTTTTCTTAACAATTATGTGTCTGAATCAACTTCATGCTTGTGATTTGTGAGAAAGAAGTAGTAAAAATAGAATGATTTTTGAAGGAAGACGGTTTTGTCTTGATACATTTTCTGTTGATATATTTTCTGATTGCTGTTTTCAGACTGGAGTTCGTCCCTGATGATTATTGTCAATGGTGAGACAGACGAGCATCTTGAGATGCTGGAGGGCGGGGTCATGAGACAGCTGCTTGATGAAAAGTGGAAAACGTTTGCTCGGGTAATTTGTGCTTTTTAAATTTCTTTTTGAGCATTGACAACATAATAGTTATTAACCAGACTATGCATTTAGTATGATACCGTGAGTCTGCAAATCCCAGATGTTGGGTCAAAAGAATTTTTAAAATTATGAGACAGAATTGCAAAATGTCTGGTGGAATCCTAAAATATTTTGTTTTTATTATTCCAAAATTCAGTGTCTGGTTATTATAAATGTTAAATACACTTGGTCTGTTCAATTGGGAAAAAGTAAGAAAAGTTAGTATATGGGAATTTACAAATTAGACCATTTGTTGACTGATTTTGGTTAAGGAAAATGGTATATCGTGCATGCACTGCTAGTTTTATATATTGGTAATAAAAATAAATGGGTGCACTTTATATCATGTATTTTATATTTGTAAGTTTTTCAGGATGGGAATAGGTGCCCAGTATACATTATTATACATTGTGCATTAGACTGAAGAGGGGATGTTATGGTATAAATTTTGTATGATTCGTATTTGGATGATTGAATAAAATTGATAAGTATGAAATTCATGTCACTAAATGTATATTGTTATTGTAGTTTGTGTATGGAAATTTATTATATACATAGCAATGAAATATATAGATCTGCAGAAACCATAAAAGTGATATTCAGTGAAAAGTCATTTTCTCTGCATTTTAGCTACAGTGAAAATATAGAAATAATATTTTTGTGCACTTTAATGGATCAGTTATCTCCCCTATAAATTATTACGAGTTTAAGTTTGATGATTACCAATGCATCTGGTCATATTTGAAAAAAAAAAAAAATGTAATTTAAACAATTGTACCTGTAAAAATGGATATGAAGTGCAATTACGATAAGATATCTAAAACTGATTGAATACGAAGTTAAATAATGATGACACAGTATCCTGTCATTGAGTAAGTTTTTAAACTTGCTGTTCCATTTGGGAGGATAATTTTGTCAGGTATGTTTGCACAGCAGTATTATTAAGTAATTATTAATTAAATAAAAATATTTTTTATTTGTATTTCTTTTAAAAATACCATGGTCAAGTAAATTTTCAACAAAAGTTCAACCGGAAGAAATATATCACGTCATTAAAAGACATTAACAAAAAAAGTTAAATATATTGTCAAAAACTAGGAAAGATGTATATAATAAATAGATCATTTCATGGTGTTTTTTCTAATAGAATTTTTATGTCCAATTGTTGATGTGTTTTTACACATTACTCGCTGACATAAAAATCGTATTCGAAAAAAGAATCATGAAATAGCCTCTATATATGATTGAACTGAATTGAATTTATTATTTTTTCATACGCATGATCATTATCTAGTTTTAACCGACCTGCTGGTCATTGTGTAATATTAACGGACCTGCGCTGTGTTTCAGAGGCGGTTCATTGTGCGGCTGGTTATTGCCATGATTCACCTTTCCTTGATCAGCATCGCCATCTACACAAGACCACTCGGCCGAGACCTGCTGCATTACAGTGGGGTCGACGATGCTGTCAGTTGATTATTGTTTCTGTGTGGTGAAATATTCTCCTCTTTTCTCACCTAACCTAGCCTTTCAGTCTTATTAATCCACTGTCTGGATAGCTAATGTATGTGCCGAGGATAACGTGCATGAACCTTCATTGGATATACATATGAAAATAAGTATAAAATGAATTAATGAATGAATTAATATATAATGGTTTTATTAACAAACTTTCCTTTCTTTTTTTCTTGTGTCTGTGGGGTTTTTTCCTTCTGTTTTTTTCTGTATGCATGTTTGTGCAAATACTTTTTAAATAATCCAAAATGAATATGAAATGAAGGCTGCAGTTATTTTTGTCTTTTGCATCATTAAACTTTTAAAGTGGCTAATATCTTTTTTCATTATTTTTAGATGCGTTATATAGCCGAGATTCTTGTGTGTTTCGGCTGTGGGCTAGCTCTCTTTTTGGAAGTGCTTGACATTCGTTCACGGGATATCAAGAGCTTTGCTAAGAACTATGTAAGTTTTGAACGCAGAAAAAAAAACAGTCAGACAAAATGTTCGTTTCTTATTGTGTTTCTCGACATTATTGAGCCTAAATGTCATTTCACCGTAAATAAAATGTGTTGAGTGCGTTGTTAAATAAAACATTTCCTTCCTTAGAGCCTAATTCCCATCTTCAATAAACAGCAAGAGCTGGCATTAACCTCATTATTTTTCTTTATTATTTTATGAAACGTAATTTTATGAATTAAAGCAACAAAACATAATAATTGTAATAATCAAATGTCTTTACTTAAGTTTTTTACAACAGACAGGATAGCACATACCATGACCTTTAATTTTCAAACCAGGGAGTATATATCTGTGACCTTTTAATTAGCAGCATTTGATCCTTTAATATATCTAGGCTAAAAGAGTACATTAAAATGTTTGATTTTGTACGATTTCATGTTGTTTTTACAGATCATCTCACCTACCCAGATGGTGTACATGATTTCATGTTGTATATACAGATCAGCGGACCTACCCAGATGGTGTACATGATTTCATGTTGTATTTACAGATCAACGCACCTCCGCAGATGGTGTACATGATTTGTTGTTGTATTTACAGATCAATGCACCTGCCCAGATGGTGTACATGATTTCATGTTGTATTTACAGATCAACGCACCTGCCCAGATGGTGTACATGATTTCATGTTGTATTTACAGATTAACGCACCTGCACAGATGGTGTACATGATTTGTTGTTGTATTTACAGATCAATGCACCTGCACAGATGGTGTACATGATTTGTTGTATTTACAGATCATTGCACCTGCCCAGATATTGTACATGATTTCATGTTGTATTTACAGATCAATGCACCTGCACAGACGGTGTACATGATTTGTTGTATTTACAGATCAACGCACCTGCACAGATGGTGTACATGATTTGTTGTATTTACAGATCAATGCACCTGCACAGACGGTGTACATGATTTCATGTTGTATTTACAGATCAACGCACCTGTGCAGATGGTGTACATGATTTCATGCTGTATTTACAGATCAGTTCACCTGCCCAGATGGTGTACATGATTTCATGTTGTATTTACAGATCAGTGCACCTGCGCAGATGGTGTACATGATTTCATGTTGTATTTACAGATCAACGCACCTGTGCAGATGGTGTACATGATTTCATGTTGTATTTACAGATCAACGCACCTGCACAGATGGTGTACATGATTTGTTGTATTTACAGATCAATGCACCTGCACAGACGGTGTACATGATTTCATGTTGTATTTACAGATCAACGCACCTGTGCAGATGGTGTACATGATTTCATGCTGTATTTACAGATCAGTTCACCTGCCCAGATGGTGTACATGATTTCATGTTGTATTTACAGATCAGTGCACCTGCCCAGATGGTGTACATGATTTATTGTTGTATTTACAGATCAATGCACCTGCCCAAATGGTGTACATCATTTCATGTTGTATTTACAGATCAGTGCACCTGTCCAGATGGTGTACATCATTTCATATTGTATTTACAGATCAGTGCACCTGCCCAGATGGTGTACATGATTTATTGTTGTATTTACAGATCAATGCACCTGCCCAGATGGTGTACATCATTTCATGTTGTATTTACAGATCAGTGCACCTGCCCAGATGGTGTACATCATTTCATGTTGTATTTACAGATCAATGCACCTGCCCAGATGGTGTACATCATTTCATGTTGTATTTACAGATCAGTGCACCTGCCCAGATGGTGTACATCATTTCATGTTGTATTTACAGATCAGTGCACCTGCCCAGATGGTGTACATGATTTATTGTTGTATTTACAGATCAGTGCACCTGCCCAGATGGTGTACATCATTTCATGTTGTATTTACAGATCAGTGCACCTGCCCAGATGGTGTACATCATTTCATGTTGTATTTACAGATCAATGCACCTGCCCAGATGGTGTACATCATTTCATGTTGTATTTACAGATCAGTGCACCTGCCCAGATGGTGTACATGATTTATTGTTGTATTTACAGATCAGTGCACCTGCGCAGATGGTGTACATGATTTCATGTTGTATTTACAGATCAGTGCACCTGCCCAGATGGTGTACATGATTTATTGTTGTATTTACAGATCAATGCACCTGCGCAGATGGTGTACATGATGTCGTGTGTGTTGATACTGATGTGCATTCCATTCCGCTTTCTTCATCTTCACATCGTGGAGGACATCTTACTCATATTTGCTGTACCAGGATCATGGTTTTTCTTGCTTTTCTTTGCCAGGTTAGTTATACGTCAAACACAGTCTTTGGTTACTTGTATGTTGTACATTTCTGGTGTTATTATGATCATTTATGAGACTTGACAAGAATTTAAATAAAGATATTTTCCCATTTCCACTGGGAAATTCACAACTATAGGTTTTGTCTCCCATCTGTCTGTCTGTCTACCTCACATATAGTTTTCCTAACTTTTTTTACACAATTCCTCAAGGTATCAGCCCTGTACGTTAACTTTTTAATCTAGGAGCCGGAGGGCACCTATTTGTATTTTTTATATAAATAGTATAAAAAAAATAGTCAAAAAGGACCAAATCAGCAATGTAGAGGGCTAGGTATTGGACTAAAAGTCTGTAAAGTTCATGCAAAGTTACAGATCAATTTTGACTTTCATGGGGATTTGGCCATTTTTGACAGAGTTATGGCCCTTGATCGTAGCAGATGTGAAATTTTGTTCGGTCCTGTAGGGAACTTAATAATGTATTGCTTTATTGGATTAGAATTCAGCTTTGTTCGGTCCTGTAGGGGACTTAATAATACATTACTTTATTGGATTAGAATTCAGCTTTGTTGGGTCCTGTAGGGGACTTAATAATATGTTGCCTTATTGGATTAGAATTCAGCTTTGTTGGGTCCTGTAGGGGACTTAATAATATGTTGCTTTATTGGATTAAAATTCAGCTTTGTTGGGTCCTGTAGGGGACTTAATAATATGTTGCTTTATTGGATTAGAATTCAGCTTTGTTGGGTCCTGTAGGGGACTTGCTTTATTGGATTAGAATATGTTGCTTTATTGGATTAGAATTCAGCTTTGTTGGGTCCTGTAGGGGACTTAATAATATGTTGCTTTATTGGATTAGAATTCAGCTTTGTTGGGTCCTGAAGGGGACTTAATAATATGTTGCTTTATTGGATTAGAATTCAGACAGACCTTTGTTGCAGTGATATTCTTTGCTATGTGGCCATTTTGACATTTCATTAATGTTTTCGATTGTAATTCGTCATGAGTTATTCCCCCTCATTAGTTATGTTTTGACAATTCGGGAGCATACCTATCTAATATTGGAGTAATAATAATTATAAGTACTAGTAATAACTGTAAGTACTGTATTGAAAACAAAACATTTCAAACCATGACTTTAAACATCTATTATTTTACTTATCTTTTATTTAGTAAATTTGTTTGTTTAAATTGCAAAATATTCCCATTAAAAAAAAAAATGTCAAGATTTTACTTTAAAGTATTGTAATGTTCCTAAGTCATTCCTTAGGCAGATTTAGTTATCTCCATTTGTTAAATATGAGATAAAGATATGGTATTATTGTTGTGTTTCCCTTAAATAGTACACCTTTCTATATGGTATTATTGTTGTGTTTCCCTTAAATAGTACACCTTTCTCAGCATCCTTACAAAACCTTCCTCAGTAGAATATCTTTTTGTGCCTTTCATCCTGGGTTTTAGGTTTAGTGAACAACATTTAATTATTTCTGCTTGTAATAAACTTAATTGTGTTTAAGATTCATAATTTTTCCTGAAATCATTGGTGCTGATAACAAATTAACCAACCCAAACAATTGGCAACTGTTTTTTAGTCCTTATAAAATACTTTTATGTTTTCATTGCTAATATGATTTATATATAAATTGACAATAATGTGTTGTGTTTGTGTTTCAGAGGTTCTCGGTTCTTGGGTACCAATGTTGTAATGATGTATAACATGGTGTGGAATGATATATGCAAATTTGGCATTATTTTCGTTCTCTTTCTTTTCGTATTTTCTATAGGTAAATGCATCACGGTGCATGTAGTTCTCAGACTACCACTGGCCAAAATCACAGCTTAATAACATACAAACTCTTCATTGATTGTCCTGTACTAACTAAAATATTATGACAAACAACTTTCTTCAATTTTTATTAATATTTTGAAAGAGAAAAAAAAATCTATAAACTTACTATATTATACTACTATATGCACATTATATGCACACTTGTTTCTTAGTGTCCTGGACCCTGTTCCACAAAGCGATCTTAGCACTAAGATCATCTTAAGTGCATAAGGTGGTTATGCACTTAGGGTGATCCTAGTGCTAAGATCACTTGGTGGAATGGGACCCAGACAATTCAATAGGTATTAAACTGACACTGTTTCGGTTTGCCTAAAGGTGATTTTTAGTTGTCATGGGCAACCCTGTGTTCATTAAAATGAACACCCTGTATATTAAAATCAAGAATATACTTTGATAGCTATGAAATATTGCAGTGTTAATTATTATAGGACAGAAAATCTATTCAGCTGTGATTTGTTGTAAACACTGTTAACTGAATGTGGGTTATACAGTTTGCATGATGTTGCATGATTCAGGATGTTTTCATTAAGCATGCCCTGTTGGTACAGTTCTGTGCTAGGTGTTTCATACTAACTCGGGTTTCTGTTTGATTTTTGTCAAGGGATGACATAAAATCTCCATATGAGATGTTATTGGTCACATGATCCCCCTCCCCTCGCGACTCCAACCCTCACCCTCCCCACACCAACCCTCTCCCCTTCCCACACCAACCCCCACCCTTCAGAGGACTTGTTTAATTATTTTCCATGATAACCAGTCTTCCATGCCCTGTCATGTTAAATATCCATGTTTCTCTTGCTACTAATGGAAAAATGTAGCAGGTTTCCACTCTGACTATATGTCAAAAATACCAAATGTTTGACATCCAATAGCCAATGATTAATAAATCAATGTGCTCTAGTGGTGTCTTTAAACATAACAAACTTTTTTCTCTTTTTTTTTCTAATCGGTTATCAGGATATTTGATAACTGGGAACTCTCTAGCTGATCATGATTATTGATTTGTGGATAGGAATTGAAGATTTTCGGTTGAAGAATACCATACGAACTTGTAGGCATTTTTTGACAAATAGATTTTCATGTGACCAAATGTGAAGGAATTTAGTTTAGTATTCCAAGCAAGAGACTGTAAGTTTCAGTCAATAATACCTTACAGTGCTTTAAGAAGTCCTGTGTTATGGTCTATCCAGTTATCCTGTGTAGTGCTGCTAACTTTAAAAAATATAATAAAATTAACTTGAGTGGGTGCAGCTGGTTCCCTGTTTGTTACTGGACGACTATGAGTTACAGTTGCAAGGTCATCCCCTCTTTCTTAAGGACCGCACCTGCATAAATGTCAGTACAGTAGGGCCTCCACGAATACTCGAGTACTCGGGCACGGGCCGAGTCTAGCAAGACTCGAGTCCGTTCACAGCACTCGAGTACCTGTGCAAGGAAGAGCACTCTCATTTAATTATATGTTTTATGTCACTTTGTCATATGCTTGCCACCGGTTACATTATAGACCTATGAGACATGAAGGGAAAACAAAAGTTGAATATGTGGAATGCAATACAATGGCATCCATTTGGCATCCATATTCAGCGCTAGAATTAAGATGCATAATGCTATTTTACTTTATTCTTTAGTCTTATTATCATCTACCCGACGCCATATAGCCGTAAAATAAAATGTGTTGAGTGCGTCATTAAATAAACCATTTCCTTCCTTCCTATTATCATGTAGTGTAAGTATCGGGTCCTCGGGTCCGGGTCGAGGTTGACCCTCGAGTACTCGAGTCCAATATTTTTGACTCGTGGAGGCCCTACAGTACATTAGGTCATAAAAGTAACCTAATTTTTTAACAAGTGTCCAATTGTTATTTCTTGTGTTTGTGTACATTATGGGTTTTTACATACAAGGCTTGAAATTGTCGGACAGCAACAAGTAAATGCCACTTAAAATACACAATATGTTTCTGGTAATTAGATTCACAAAGATCTTCTGCTTTCCATCTTTAAGCATGATACACCTGTAGCTTTTATATATCAATACCTGTGGTCTACAACTGTCTCTCAACTTCTAGCTTTTGCTTCAAGATTAAAGTTTGAGAAGCAAAGATTTGCTTCCTTCTTCACCAAATGAAGTTCGAGCCTTGATTTAACATATACTGGTAGATGATCACCAGAGTTGAGGTCAGGGACTTTCAGAATAGCAGGCCTTTGGAGTAATGGACTTAAAGATTTGCAGTATGGGGAACATCGGATTACCTTTGATTGAAAGGGGCATTCAACTGTTGTTAAAAATACTTGTTTTACTATCATAAGGATTTAGAAATTACTTTTATTATTATATATATATATATATATATATGCAGTAGTACAAGTACATGTAGCTCTGTGTGTGTCTTTTGTCTTTTTCACTTTATTAGTAGAATAGTTTTTGTTCACAGATGATAATTGTTGGAGGCTTTAGTAGCCTAAATATTTTTGGTTAAATGTTACACATATTGACAACGTACTCCATTGTGTTCTGTCTTTTGAAATACATTTTATATACTGTCAGTTGATCTGTTTTATTTTTGTAAATATGTTTAATGCTTACATGTTAATTTATAAATTTAATCTGGGTATGCATAAAAACAAAATTTCGCAAATTTATATGATAACGGCTTCGTCAATTCACACAGTTTGTCGATGATTTTTTGTTTTTTGTTTTTGTTTTTTTCGTACCACAAAATATTTGGGGTGGAAACTAATAATATTGGAAATCTTCTGAAATAAAGGACAGATTGGACGATTTCATTAGGAATTCTTGGTTATATTAGCAGATTAGATATTTTTTTATTCTTTCACAGTATTCATTATTCATTATGTATAGATACATGTAATTATATAAAATTTCTGTGCTGACCAAACTGTCTTGCTCTTGGTGTACAGTCAAGAAGAATCATTTTTCTCGTAAAAAAAAAAAATAATAATAATAAAGTGAAGACTACCAGTACACTGTATGTAGATTGTTAAAAACTTTGATATTTAATAAATAAATTATGGACCGGCCATCACTATGCATGTAATGAGAACATATCTAGTTCTTGCTGTTTTATTTACCAACACGTTAAATACCAAAGGCATGTTTTCACATCGTTATGTTTTTAACATTTTTGCACTGTTGTTCATTTTGTTTTCTAGGGGTGTAAAACTAACAGGTCCATTCGTGACCATGGTGTACAAAATGTTGGAAGGGGATCTCGTGAGATTTGGGGTTATTTATATCATATTCTTGCTGGGATTTGCACAAGGTACGTTATAGATGTTTACAGCTTTTTTTTATAATTATTAAAAAAGACATTAAATAGTCAATGTCTGTATATCCAAAGTGTTCTGGTCATGTTAGTGGTTTTAATAACCATTGCTGAATTTTAAAGTTTTTATATTTTTTCATTTTTAATTCATAATGGATGGTGAAATCCAGTTTAAACAACTGAAAACATTTTGACCAAATGACTATAGGTTAAAAAGGTGGGGTTTTTTTTTACTGACTCCCATTAGAGCACATTGATTAATTAATTATCGGCTATTGGATGTCAAACATTTGATAATTTTGACATATACATGTAGTTTCAGAGAGAAAACCCGCTACATTTTTCCAATAGTAGCAAGGGATCTTTTATATGCACCATCTCACAGACAGAATAGCACATTTAATATACCATTCATTGTGCACTGGCTGGAATAAGAAATAGTCCCATGTGCCCACCAGCGGAGATCCTAGATCGACAAACGCTTTACCACTGGTTAAAGGCTTTCTAAGTCCCAAACATATTATAGCAGTGACAAAGCTAGAGTGTCCCTTTAATAGGGAAATAAGACGATGATTAAATGTTTGTTTTTCAAATAAAATGTGGGACTTCAGAATTATCAACATTTTCACAAGAAAACTACTCTGGGTTTTTTGGAGAAAAAAAGTTGCTTTCACTTGACCAGAACAGAAAGTTTGGGAATCATTGGATGCTTTTTAGTCATTTTATTGGCTGTTGGGATATTCAGACAAATCTATTGAAATAGGGGGAAATGCCATTAGTTAGATGTCAGTTTAAGTAGCCATGAAAAGAGAAAGTAAGGTTTCTACAAATTAACCTATATGTACATAAAACAGTCACTTGCCTTTGATACTCTTTTTGTGGTTGTTTAACCTGTTTGACTAGGGACAGTAGTGTACTCCACTGGTACAATCCTCAAATATATTTGATACTCTTTTTGTGGTTGTTTAACCTGTTTGACTATAGGGACAGTAGTGTACTTCACTGGTACAATCCTCAAATATATTTGATACTCTTTTTGTGGTTGTTTGACTAGGGACAGTAGTGTACTCCACTGGTACAATCCTCAAATATATTTGATACTCTTTTTGTGGTTGTTTGACTATGGACAGTAGTGTACTCCACTGGTACAATCCTCATATATATTTGATACTCTTTTTGTGGTTGTTTAACCTGTTTGACTAGGGACAGTAGTGTACTCCACTGGTACAATCCTCAAATATATTTGATACTCTTTTTGTGGTTGTTTAACCTGTTTGACTATAGGGACAGTAGTGTACTCCACTGGTACAATCCTCAAATATATTTGATACTCTTTTTGTGGTTGTTTGACTATGGACAGTAGTGTACTCCACTGGTACAATCCTCAAATATATTTGATACTCTTTTTGTGGTTGTTTAACCTGTTTGACTATAGGGACAGTAGTGTACTCCACTGGTACAATCCTCAAATATATTTGATACTCTTTTTGTGGTTGTTTAACCTGTTTGACTATAGGGACTCACAGTAGTGTACTCCACTGGTACAATCCTCAAATATATTTGATACTCTTTTTGTGGTTGTTTGACTAGGGACAGTAGTGTACTCCACTGGTACAATCCTCAAATATATTTGATACTCTTTTTGTGGTTGTTTGACTAGGGACAGTAGTGTACTCCACTGGTACAATCCTCAAATATATTTGATACTCTTTTTGTGGTTGTTTGACTAGGGACAGTAGTGTACTCCACTGGTACAATCCTCAAATATATTTGATACTCTTTTTGTGGTTGTTTGACTAGGGACAGTAGTGTACTCCACTGGTACAATCCTCAAATATATTTGATACTCTTTTTGTGGTTGTTTGACTAGGGACAGTAGTGTACTCCACTGGTACAATCCTCAAATATATTTGATACTCTTTTTGTGGTTGTTTGACTAGGGACAGTAGTGTACTCCACTGGTACAATCCTCAAATATATTTGATACTCTTTCTGTGGTTGTTTGACTAGGGACAGTAGTGTACTCCACTGGTACAATCCTCAAATATATTTGATACTCTTTTTGTGGTTGTTTGACTAGGGACAGTAGTGTACTCCACTGGTACAATCCTCAAATATATTTGATACTCTTTTTGTGGTTGTTTAACCTGTTTGACTAGGGACAGTAGTGTACTCCACTGGTACAATCCTCAAATATATTTGACTTTGACTTGTGTGAATAGCTGGTGTAACTGACTGTTATAATCCATTTGGAACTGACTGACAATCTGTTTGGAACTGACTGATAATCTGTTCGGAACCGACTGATAATCTGTCGGAACCGACTGATAATCTGTTCGGAATTGACTGATAATCTGTTCGGAACTCATTGTGATAATCTGTTTGGAACTCATTGTGATAATCTGTTTGGAACTCATTGTGATAATCTGTTTGGAACTCATTGTGATAATCTGTTAGGAACTGACTGATAATCTGTTAGGAACTGACTGTGACAATCTGTTTGGAACTGACTGATAATCTGTTCAGAACTGACTGATAATCTGTTCAGAACTGACTGATAATCTGTGTGGAACTGACTGTGACAATCTGTTTGGAACTGACTGTGACAATCTGTTTGGAATTGACTGTGACAATTTGTTTGGAAAATCTGTTTGGAACTGACTGATAATCTGTTCGGAACTGACTGACAATCTGTTCGGAACTGACTGACAATCTGTTCAGAACTGACTGACAATCTGTGTGGAACTGACTGTGACAATCTGTTTGGAACTGACTGTGACAATCTGTTTGGAACTCATTGTGGTAATCTGTTTGGAACTGACTGTGATAATCTGTTCGGAACTGACTGACAATCTGTTTGGAACTGATTGTGGTAATCTGTTTGGAACTGATTGTGATAATCTGTTTGGAACTGACTGTTATAATCTGTTTGAAACTGACTGATAATCTGTTTAGAACTGATTGTGATAATCTGTTTGGAACTGACTGTGACAATCTGTTTGGAACTGACTGTGATAATCTGTTTGGAACTGACTGTGATAATCTGTTTGGAACTCATTGTGATAATATGTTTGGAACTGACTGTGGTAATCTGTTTGGAACTGACTGTGGTAATCTGTTTGGAACAGACTGTGATAATCTGTTTGGAACTCATTGTGATAATATGTTTGGAACTGACTGTTATAATCTGTTTGGAACTGACTGTTATAATCTGTTTGGAACTGACTGTGATAATCTGTTTGGAACTGACTGTTATAATCTGTTTGGAACTGACTGATAATCTGTTTAGAACTGATTGTGATAATCTGTTTGGAACTGACTGTTATAATCTGTTTGGAACTGACTGTGATAATCTGTTTGGAACTGACTGTGATAATCTGTTTGGAACTGACTGTTATAATCTGTTTGGAACTGACTGATAATCTGTTTAGAACTGATTGTGATAATCTGTTTGGAACTGACTGTTATAATCTGTTTGGAACAGACTGTGATAATCTGTTTGGAACTGACTGATAATCTGTTTGGAACTGATTGTGATAATCTGTTTGGAACTGACTGATAATCTGTTTGGAACTGACTGATAATCTGTTTGGAACTGACTGTGACAATCTGTTTGGAACTGACTGTGATAATCTGTTCGGAACTGACTGATAATCTGTTCGGAACTGACTGATAATCTGTTTGGAACAGACTGTGATAATATGTTTGGAACTGATTGTGATAATATGTTTGGAACTGACTGTGATAATCTGTTTGGAACTGATTGTGATAATCTGTTTGGAATTGACTGATAATCTGTTTGGAACTGACTGACAATCTGTTTGGAACTGACTGACAATCTGTTTGGAACTGACTGATAATCTGTTTGGAACTGACTGATAATTTATTCGGAACTGACTGTGATAATCTGTTTGGAACTGACTGATAATCTGTTTAGAACTGATTGTGATAATCTGTTTGGAACTGACTGTTATAATCTGTTTGGAACAGACTGTGATAATCTGTTTGGAACTGACTGATAATCTGTTTGGAACTGATTGTGATAATCTGTTTGGAACTGACTGATAATCTGTTTGGAACTGACTGTGACAATCTGTTTGGAACTGACTGTGATAATCTGTTCGGAACTGACTGATAATCTGTTCGGAACTGACTGATAATCTGTTCGGAACTGACTGATAATTTGTTTGGAACTGACTGATAATCTGTTCGGAAATGACTGACAATCTGTTTGGAACTGACTGACAATCTGTTTGGAACTGACTGATAATCTGTTCGGAACTGACTGAAAATCTATTTGGAACTGACTGATAATCTGTTTGGAACAGACTGTGATAATCTGTTTGGAACTGATTGTGATAATATGTTTGGAACTGACTGTGATAATCTGTTTGGAACTGATTGTGATAATCTGTTTGGAATTGACTGATAATCTGTTTGGAACTGACTGTGACAATCTGTTTGAACCTCCAGGTTTCTACTTCCTGTTCCAAGATGGGGATGATGATAATTCAGATACCCAGAAGTTCGCAACTCCACAGGACACGGTTATGACCTTGTTCCAGATGACCTTAGGAGAGTTCAAGGTGAGACTTGATTTTCAGTGTACTAATTTAACTTGTGTGACAGCTGACCATCACCTGTGGAGAAGGTAAGGTCAGTAGATAGTGCAAGGACTCTGTAGAGATTGTTAAAGATGTATCCTTCCACACAAGGAATATTAATCTCTTTTACTTTTAATTTCGTGCATTTTCCTGCATTAATTTCAGGGCTGTAACACTGTCTTTATATAATAAAAAACAACAACAGAAAACAGTAGGAGAGCCTAGTATGATTTGCCCCCTTGTCCAACACCTAGGTTGATCAATGGTGGCTTATTGTTTAGAGATTATTATACGAGCTTGTGTGTCTTACTGATTTTACGAAATGAGTGTCAGAATTTTTGTATTGCCCGAGCAAGAGCGAGGGTAATACATGAATCCTGACACGAGTTTCGTAAAATCAGTACGACTCGCACGCAAGTGTAATAATTTCTTTATTATCCATATTATTATTGTTGTTTTCTTTATGAATAACAAGACCTAACTCAAAATGTTTCAGCCACAACTAGAACGAGACAACAAAATGAAGTCATATTTCAAATGTACAGTCTGAGCTAGGACTGGAGAAGCAACGTCATGTTATGACGTCGCTTCTCAAAATTACATCATTACACTTGTTATTACATGTGTGCTTTGTATGATTATTATTACCTCGCTCATCTTGAACCATATGGATAATAAATTCTGGTTATTAAATATGTTGTTCCAAATCGGAACATACACGGTACATTAAATTTACTCCACTTTGACTTGTCACCATTGTCATGACGTTTTTTGTTTCACGCTTCATTGTTGCATCAAGAGTCTGATGCTGACCTGTATTTACTGCTGAATTCTCATATCAACTCTAGAGCAGAAGATATAAAATGACCAATGTGGAACTTGAAGAGAAAAGCTTCATCAGTTTCATTTTTTTTCCATTACAGTACGACTCCTTCAACTTTGCGCGGTATCCACCACTGACAAAGCTAATATTTGCCATCTTTATGATCCTTGTTCCAATTCTGCTGCTCAACATGTTGATAGCCATGATGGGCAACACGTACCAGAGAGTAATTTCCAAGTCAGAAAAAGAATGGAGGAAGCAGGTAATGTGTGTGTCAGCTAGTCTATAGAAAAATATGAAAATTTAAAAAATCATTGTGCTATGACAAATGCTATGAAAAATGCTGATATGACTGATTCATAACTGAGTTGTTAAAAACAAGTGATATTGATAAATGACTGAGGAATAACTCATTCATGGATAGGGCTGTGACGTTATTGTCTACAATAATCTTAGTGTTATTAATTTTTTTTTTATCTTTATTAGTAAGTGATTTTAATAATTTCTCTTTTTCTCTCTCTCTCTCTGTATCTCTCTCTCTCTCTCTCTCTCTCTCTCTCTCTCTCTCTCTCTCTCTCTCTCACTCACTCTCCCACTCTCACTCTCACTCACTATGTTTTTTATTTTGCATCTTTTATTTTTAGTGGGCTAAAACTGTTGTAGTTTTAGAGCGTGGATTTTCCAAGGAGAAGTTATTACGGTTTCAGAGGGAGTACTCTGTAAATATTACAAAACCAGAAGGGGAGGTCCGAGCACTTGTTGTCATCAAAACAGAATCGAAGACGAAAGCTCAGTCTCGGAAAGCCGCTGATGCTAACTGGAAGGTAATGTGCAGCCGTAAACTTGTGTCACTAATAAAATGGATTGGAATGTAGATCAGTGGTCAGGCATGTCTGCAGATACTTTTTTCGAGGTGGGGGATCTAGACTATGGCAAGAAAAGTGTTTAGGTTTATGCTTGGGTGTCATTAAAGATTCATTCATTCAAATTGTTTAGGGGTTTTGGGTCATGTTTGTCCAGAATTTTTTTTTTTTTATATAAATTAAAATTTGCTTTGAGGTGGGGGAGGGGTTAACCTCGGAAATCTTTTCCTGCACACACGCCTCGTGGTAGAACACTGATAACTTCCTAACACTATGGATGAGGGTTTTGGTTGCAAACATTCTTTCCTGTTGGTGTCGGTGAGATCCTTTATTTCCTTCCATCAGTATATTATTACAACAGTTTGGTTTGGAGGCTCCTGTGCTGGACTGAGGAGCCGGCGTAAGTCTGCACCTGCGCCCATGACAGGCATGCCCTATAACAGCTTACTCTGAATGTACACGCTAAGACCTATGACCTGACCTGACCTGGTTGGAGGGTTGGTGGAGGCCTTGTGTTGTTTTAAATCCAGGATAAAAATCTGTCGTATTTGCACATTATAAAGCTACCTGGAAACTTCTTTCTTGTCCTAGTTCCACTCAAAGTAGGCTTCTACTTTTAAAAGACCCCGCAGAGTTTTTCAGATCTTTGGTTGACAGGCATTTTCATCCTTAGCAAATGGTGGTCTGTAAAGCACTGGAACTGTTTGTTATAAGTCGTGGGTCTGCTAGACATAGAAAAGAATTAGGTCTTCTCCATATGTTCAAACCTGCTGATGTCCTTATTTACCATCAGATGCTGTGGTATGTACTGTCCTGTGTGTAGGAACATTCATATAGGACACTGAAATTGTTTGTTATAGGTCGCCAGTTTGCTAAATATAGAAAAGAATTAGGTCTTCTCCATATGATCAAACCTGCTGATGTCCTTATTTACTACCATTCGTTTATTAGAGGCCATGGTATGTACTGTCCTGTCTGTAGGAACGTTCATATTTGGTACAAATAGTCGATGTGGCAGCAGCAGGTTTCTTCTCTATCTGATAAAGTATTGTAATTGCTGTATGTCAGATAACTAATAGTCAAAGATAAAATCTGCTGAGGTGTTTTTAAGGAAACTTTTCAACTGTTTATTATTATTATGCAAATCTGACCATGGTGACCAGCAATTGTAAATATTGCTGTGGTGAATCAAACGTTATAATTGGCTGTTTACTGTGGTTACAGTTGCTGTGGTAGACTACAGCAACAGTCTATGTATTACAATAATCTTGTATTCATATATGTAATTAGCCTCTTTATCAAAATTAATTAAAGGAATATTTCCACTTGACTTAGGATATAGAAGAAAGCAATTGTGTTGAAAGTCACAAAATTGACATACTAGTTAAATAATTTGTACTCATACTAGTTAAATAATTTGTACTCATACTACTTAAATAATTTGTTCTCATACTACTTAAATAATCCAGTATGATATATGATTATCTGAAGGTTCACAAAGTCCCACTGATTACAATAATGATAATTTTATTGAAGAAATATTTGTATTGTCACTTATATTACAAGAATCTGTATACGCACAGGATGACGCTGCCTACATTGAATCGAATGGTAAGAAATAAAACTATCTTAAACAAAGTAATGTGCAGGTTATTGCACTAACCTCTAACTTGGACGTACTGCTTTAATTTGGACTTGCTGCTTCAAGGGGGTGAGGCACGTGATTTAGTTTGGTGGTAAAGTGTTCGCTTGAGGTGCTTGCTTCGCAGGATCAAACCACCTCAGTAGATCCATTCAACTGATTGGGGTTTTTTTCCTGTTCAAACCAATGCACCACAACTGGTCAAAGGCTGTGGTTTGTGCTTTCCTGTCTGTGTAAAGATCCCTTGCTGTCAGAATTATCAAATGTTTGACATCCAGTAGCCGATGATTAATTAATCAGTGTGCTGTAAACTTCTTCAAGGGGATAAGGGATGCAACATATCCCAGTGGTAAAGCACTTGCCTGATGTGTGATCAGTCTGGGACCGATACCCACAGGTGGGCCCACTGGGCTATTTCTCGTTCCAGACAGTGCACCATGACTGGTATATTGAAGGCTTTGGTACATGCCATGCTGTCTGTGGGAAATTGTATATAAAAGATCCCTTGCTGCTAATGGAGAAATGTAGCAGGTTTCCTTTAAGACTATGTCAGGATTACCATATGTTTGACATCCAATAGTCTGTGATTAACAATAACTGGAAGCCTAACAAATCAATGTGCTCTAGTTATGTCATTAAACAAAGCCAACATTGCTACATCAAATTTACAACAGCTTTACAGGGCTCAAACTTAACAACGGCAATTGCCATCATTAAGATATACATTTTTGTAGGTATAGATCATCACTGACAGCACTTTTGTACTGTCGGTAAAGCTTGACAGCAATAACAAAATGTACAGCAAAATAACCTTTCAGTCATGTTTATTTGCTGCAAATGTCTCTTTTTAAAGAAAACTGCCATAGAGAGGCTTTTTAAACAAAATTGCTGTCGGTGGACCGTTTCACCCATGGCAAATCTTTACAAAATTGGTGTGGGGTCAGACCTGTCAACCTTTAGTCAAGAGAAAGCAGGAGGTGTGTGTTGAAAAAGCAGGAGATTTTTTAAATTCACACAATTTAACCCAAAATCGCAAGATTTAAAAAAAACATTATTACAATAAGTTATAAATATGAATACTTTATAATGTCATATATACTTCTTAACCTTAGATCTTGGCATTAAAAAAAATAAAAAAGATATTAATGTTTTTTTTTGTTTTTTTAAGTTTAAATATTATTATGATTTAATACATATTTAAAAAAAAAGAGTATTTTATCCAAAAATGTTAAGAACATGAACAAGAAATAAAAAAATTAATTAGTACATTTACAGTATTACACTTACAGCTAGTGTACCTAACTTCTAAGTACCAAAGACAAATTTATATAAATCTTATAAATTAATATTCAGTTTTTACTATAATGAGGAACGGTGGCGTGGTACTTATTTAAAATCATTATAATGATGCAATAAACATTGTATTTTCATTAATCATAAGTAAAACCTCATTACGGACATCGTGTGAAATATACAGGAATTATACCCATTTTCGTGAGTAACTTTATGTCAATGTCAAACACAACATTTTTTAATTGTACAAAAATAATTTCTTGAAGTATACCCGTATAACCAACATTTTACCGCACAAACATACAAAATTAACTGACACAAGTATGTTTATACAGCTAATTGGTATTTTCGTTGTCTTGCTGTGACATGTGATTTTAACATGCATGTGTATCGCTGTCAACTCGGGAGTCTGGCAGTTCAGATTCGTCATAGTTGCATTTTACAATTCAGAGGTGTTATTAGAACTAAATTGGATAGTTTTTTTTTTTATATATGGCAACACTGAATGTTAATACACAGCCTGTGAATTAGCGGCAACACGCTTCGTAGCCATTACGATGACAACAAACATTATAATAACACGTCATTTTATAAACTCCATGTGCTTTTTTAACACTATAAATAGGCTATCCCACAATTCTCACTTCGGCAAAGGTTAAACAGTCGGGACAATTCGGCCTGTTACATTCTCGGAAACCGAAAGTAGTCGACATTTTCCGAATGAGAAAAAAAAGGCAGAGTTACTTCCCTTCTGTTTTATTTTGACAAAAGAGGATCGATTTTTTTTATGCTTACAAAAATGTCATTTAACAGGAGAAACTGTCTCCCACGCAGGCGAAGGGGGTTTGATCAAATATCGGGAGACTCCCGCGGAATCCGGGAGGGTTGACAGGTCTGTGTGGGGTACACATTCTTACGTTCGAGCTCTGGCTTTATAAATCAACCTTTGATTTACTAAGCTTTTCAGTTAACAAAATTTCAGAGCATAGCTTTGGCTTGTCTAAAACTAAATTCATAGAATAAAATACAACTTCAACTTTGAAATCAGCCTGTTATTTCAGATTAGAATCTGAAGGTACATGTAGTTCTTCTAGCAACTACAGATTGGTAAAAAGAAGTGCATTTGCCTAAAAAAAAACCATTGTAATATTGTTTTCAATCTGATTAAAATCTAACAGCATTGCATGGACTCCCATGTCCAGGTGACATGTTATCTGTAAATAATAATTAAAAAATCGACCAATTACACTTCGCCTTTTATAACATTATTCGGGAGCATACAAATTCTAAAAATGTCGGTCGAGACTATTTATGCAATAGGCGAACTTGTTGGTCTATTTCAACATTGAAAAAACAGGGGGGAAAATCCAGTAATAAACTCTGGATTGTATACTAGGATAAACAGATTTTATGGCTATACCATCACGTTTTTGTTTTTTTTCGTCTTGAAACGAATTGTATATAAAAAATTATATTTAAATTAGTTTCCGGCATACTTCGTAATTTACCCGAATTATTTCATATACCTTCGGCATAATCCCGAATGTTTTCAAATTCTTTTCAAATCACTGGCATGATTTTGCAAGTAAAGTTTTGATTGGTCAAATGAAAGGTCAACTGGACATGAGCTCCAACGGGCTGCTGTTAGATCCACATGTTATAGTGGAGCTAATTTTAAGTAGATTGTATTGTTTTGTTGTTTATTTGTATAGAATACAAAATTGTAACATATGTTTGTGTTTGTGACATTCTCAGATTCTGGCGAAGTATGTAATTTTGGTTTGTACTATGGTTAATGCTTGGATTTAATAATTAATAATACTAATATGTTTGTTTGTTTTGTTTAACGACACTACTAGAGCTCATTGATTTATTAATCATTGGCTATTGGATGTCAAACCATAATAATAATACTAATGCATAAGCTGATTAAAATAATGACAGTTACTAAAATAATGGTACTTATAACATTAATAACAGTTACTAACTGGAACAGGTACACACTGAAATGTGTATTTTTAATGCATTTGGTAAATGCATCTTCAAAAGATCACACTGAAAATAAGAAATGCTGACTTGTTTTCAGTAAATTTAGTTTAGTTTTTCCGACTCTTAACATCGACTACACAAAAGACGTTATAGCATTTGTTTTGACAGTTAAACAAACAATCCACATTTTGTAAGTTGGTTGTAATTTCCTCCATTTCTTATGCAGAGCACCACACAAATGACAAGGTGTTGAGCAAACATAATACATCTAATTAATGTCAAGAACAACTCAAAGACTTTGTTTCACTTTTCCAAAATGCATCATCTTTTTTGTTTGTTTTGTTTTGTTTTCTTGTTTTTGTTTTTTCTTTCTTGTTCATTGCATGATTACTTTCTGTTGACATTAAAAATACTTTCATTATAACAAACACTCGTTATTTGTTACCATTTTGTTGTTTGTCTTTTTATTTGTGTTTTAGTCTTTGTGAATTTCTCGTTAAAATACAGTGCGTCAAGTAATTAATGCACCAATGCATCAGGCACATTTTTTACATACTACATGTATGTTGCTCGCATTAATTTCATGATTTACAGTAGTCTGTATTTGCTCCAATATTTACCTTCTCTAAATCATATTAATCAAATCTGTTACTACTATTGAAGTAATTGTTATTGTATTGTGTTAGTATTACTGATTTTTGTCTCACAGTGAAATGCAGATATTTCGTTTCTGACAGCAGTGACAACATCAACTGTTAGTTTACCTCAATGTTAAAGTTTCACATTTAGCTTTATTGCTCACAAATTATAAGTCCTACCTCGGTGAAATGTGGTTTAATACTTACATCTGTCAATGTTCATCTCAGTGTATGTTTAAAGATAATTGAAATTTTTAAGTTTAATTTTAATTGAATTTTCTTTTTACATGCATTGAGACAAACTTTATGGATGCAGCTATCTATGACACTGAATACATTTATGGGAGGCAAGATATTTAATCCTGCTGAATTTTTTGTATATTATTGGGTTGTTGTCTTCTTCTTTTTTTAGCGGCTTGGTAAGGAAGTGATTTGGCAACTGAAAGACAACAAGAGAAGTGGGAAGACGGGCATGTTTGAACTTCAGCTACAGCGTGCATCAAAGAAGAAGAAACTCAGCCCACGACAGCTAGAGGTCTGCGATAATGAGGTCATACCAGACGCTTTTACCTCGACGGTCGCGCAGCTTGCCTGGCAGAAAGACATTGACCTCACGAAGGGTCACGCATTCATAGAGGATCCAGCCAAGATCGACGAGATCAGCCCCAGGATTGACCTGCCTCTTGGCACCAGTTCGTCACTGAAAGGTGCAGCAGCGGTGCCGAACGGAAAGGTAAAACAGAAAGAGACGTCTGTGTCTTCATCCGAGACGGTTATGACTCCCAATGCAAGGATGTCACTCTTGTACAATCGCGTCCATCCGATGCAGCCTTTCGTACCCGAGCTAGACAGTTCAGACAATTTTTGGAGATGACACTGCAGATGGTGCTGGTCTCGTTGATGCATCCGGTGAATGGACTCTGAGTTTAATGCAGACCCAAGAATTTAAACCGGTGCTCGACAGTCAAGGCTTTGAGGAGCCGCTGACAGAACTGAAGCCTTCCGAGGGACTGAGACCTCGTGGCATTGATTCAGTGAATGTTGGTAGAGATAGCTTTGATTTAAAGGGTAATGGAAGACCCGGCTTTGATTCAAAGGGTGATGGGAGACACTGCTTTGATTCAAAGGGTGATGGGAGACACAGCAGTGATTCCAAAGGTGATGGGAAATCTGTTTCCTCTGCTGGCAGTTCTTCATCCTGGGTGGACGACACCACAGTAGTTATTCAAAAAGAAAGACGCAAGAAACACAAGAAGCACCGGAGGTCGTCCCGACACAGTGGTACTCCTTCACAGTCCTCCACCACCTCTCTGCTTGGTGGAATCGATGAGAAAGACTCAGTAGTCTGAGAATGGGCTACTGTTTATAACCAGACAGTTATTTACTGCATGTAGCTCAGTGGTGGACCACCCATCTGAGGTGCTACAGGGTATAGGATCAATTCCTTCCAGTGGAGTCATTGGATTAATTCACATTCCATCCAGCGCTCCACAGCTGCTGCTGCTATTATTTATATGAAAAGCTGTAGTGACAGGTATGTGGGATTGTCTGTTGAAGATACAAAAATACCAGTTGCTGCAAATGGAAAAGGGATGGCTGTAAGTTGACTGTCTATTCAAATGCCACACTAAGCCGTTGCCTTCCCAGAAATTGTTGTTAAAAGTGCCATTTTGTTTGTTTAAAAGTTACTTTTTTATATGTGAAGAAGACCTATAGGGCTCTGCATTAACTCTCAACATCCACTTGTCCTGTGGGACAAGTAAATGTTGGGGGTTTTCACTGTTGAAAGAGTTGAGCAACATATAAGTCGTCTTTGTGTGGGTGGGGAAACATTCATTGATTAAAACAAAACCCATCAAAACATTCTACAATCTTAAATTAATAAATAAATTTCGGTTTTGTTAATATATACTGATATACATAAAATAGTAACAGTAAATATTGACTGCAACCAAAACTGACATCCACTGTATCAGCAAATTAACCATGTTACTGGCAGTCAATCCCACAGTACTGACATTCAGTCCCTCCCTATATCTAATCTGTGTACATGTATCTATCCAAGTACATCAAAGGCCTTTGTATTTGCTATTCTGTCTGTGGGATAGTGCATGTTAAAGGCCCCTTACTACTAATGGAAAAATGTAGCAGGTTTCCTCACTAAGACTATATATCAAAATTACCACATCTGACATCCAATAGCAGATGATTAATAAATCAACGTGCTCTAGTGGTGGTGTTAAACAAAACAAACTTTTAACTTTATACAAGTATATAACAGTTACTACACAAGTGGTGAATTAAATTTGGTCTTGAATACCATCCGTTCCCTTATTTCTTGTCAGTATATTGTACCGGTAATTTGCAGAACTTTGACTTGTCTAGTCGGACAAGTTGCTAAAACAGTTTACTTGTCCTACACCCAAAACTACTTGTTCCGGACAAGCAGACTGGCATGATGACCATAATATTCCTATGCTGTGATTCTCTCCTCTTCTTTTTTTTTCTTTTTTTTTCAACTGCGACCCTTGTTATTTTGTGCTGCATATGGCTCTGGGTGCTTATTTTGAAATGTTGAACACAATGATTGACTGCCTGAGGTAAGAAAAATGTCCGGATTATGCATCTATTTTCAGTAGATGTTGGTAACGACCAGTCCTAACTAGGCGGGATAGAAATTTATGTTGTTTTGATATATACATGTATGGTTGTGTATTGAAAATGTGAGGTGATTAACTGCTTTTGATATTTATATAAAGAGAGAAACAATTTCTACATTAGGAATATTCTATAAATAATATAAATATATGCATATGTAATTTTTGATGATTTATTTTATAATATATGTATTTTTGTGAGAAGTATTCATTTTGAATTTTGGAAAATGAGACGTTTATGTACATATTATATTTGGTGTTTTCCTGAACAAGCGGGTATTGTACCTTTATTTTTGTGATCATGAATCCATTGTGTCGTTGTTTTACAGAATAATCCACATATATTACAGTGTGTGTATTGCCTGTATGTTTAGAACCTTCATTATTAGCATGTATATCATATTCTATATCCCATTCTGTCATTTTGCTGTCCAGTGTAGGTACCTGTTTATGCTAAAAATTAAGATTTCAGCAACTTGCCAATAATAAGTTATACTGTATTCTGTGATAGATCTTTGGTATTGATGTAACATAGTTCAGTGGTGTTGATGAACAAAACTCCTTAAGCGGTGTTCTCATTATGCGATTAGTCGATTAGTCGCATGCAGTTTGTTGAAGTGACTCAAATCATGTGTGTGGGAAGATGTTACATCATAAGATTTGATGATGTCGTCAATCAAAGCTCATCAGTTTAAAAATATTTTGCGGGAAATGTAAGTGTCTACAAATTTCCATTGAAATAAATAAAACATGAATGTAAACAATATACTGATGGCATTATGTAACAAAACAATTATTGGCCACATCTGGACAATAATAGATTTTATGCATCCATGAAATCTGGACATTTTGACATGTGTATAAGCAAATAAAAAAAACACGGAAGTGACAAAACTAAACAGTTGTACTTTAATGTGATTTGATTGCCTGAGAGCTTACGATTTGTCGTGAGAAATAGAACATGTTCTGATCGGTACTATTCCGACACGGTTGTCGTATAAGACTGCAGTCGTTCCGATTTAGGTTTTCTCAGAGTACGATTCGATCGCATGCGACGAGTCGGTACGACTAATCGCATAATGAGAATGCCCCTTTACACTAAAAGCGCCCCTAAAAAACTTACTTCACCTAAAATAGTAGATGGGTACAAGCCCCTGAATCTGAACCTGGTACATGTAGTAATAATAGGAGACTTGTAATGCTATATTGTAAGAGTAAAGAAAAAAGTTAGTTTTGTTTAACAACAATACTAGAGCACATTGATTTATTAATCATCAGCTATTGGATGTCAAGCATTTGGTAATTTAGACATACAGTTTTACAGAGGAAATACGCTACATTTTCCCATATGTAGGAAGGGATCTTTTATACATGTATGTATAATCCCACAGACAGGATAGCACATACCACGGCCTTTGATATACCAATCGTGGTGCACTGGCTAGGGCAAGAAATATCCCACTGGGTCCGCCGACATGAATCAATTCCGTGCACTTTAGTAATGGGCTAAGTCCTGCCCATTGTATTGTAAGAGTAAGCATTCTACATGGAACTGGGGCAAGATTTAGCTCAGTTGGTTGAGTGCTCGCTTGAGGTGTTAGCTTTCCAGGATCAAACCACCTCAAAGGATCCATTCAACTGATTAGGTTTGTTCTCGTTCCAACCCATGAAAGGCCAGGGTATGTGCTTTCTTGTCTCTGGGAAAGTACATATAAAAGATCTGTTGCTGAATTAGGAAAAATTAAGCGGGTTTCTATGTCAGAATTACAAAATGTTGGACATCCAATAGCCGATGATTAATTAGTGCTCTAGTTGTGTTGTTAAACAAAACAAACTTTAACTTTCTACATGGAACTATTTTTTATCCCCTACCAGTCCAACTGGAAAGAACAGAATTACTAAATGTTTGACATCCAATAGCCGATGATTAATTAATCAATGTGCTTTAGTGGTGTCGTTAAACATTGTTTGTTGGTTAGAATTTCAAACCTTAGCCAATTGTCAGCGCGCTTATTTCCCGCGCCAGTTTATTCGGATTCACGATGTCGGACTCCGACCAGACAAAATCTCACTCCTTGCAAAAGTTCTAACTTTAGAGCTCTGTATAAACAAATGAAAACAAATGGAAGTGACAAAACAAAACGGTTGTACTTTGATTTGATTGGCTGAGAGCTTATGATTTGTCATGAGAAATAGAACATGTTCTAATCAATACGAACATGTTCTAATCAATACGATTCCGAAACGACTTGTCATATATAACACTAAAGTCATTCCGATTTAGGTTTTCTCACAGTACGATTCGATCGCATGCGACGAGTCGGTACAACTAATCGCATAATGAACACGCCCCATTACACTAAAACCGCCCAAAAAACTTTCTTCACCTAAAATAGTGGATGGTTACAAGCCCTTGAATCTGAACCTGGTGGAAGTAGTAATAATAGGAAACTGGTAACAGTTTTTTTTAAAGTTAGTTTTGTTTAACGACAACATTAGAGCAGATTGATTTATTAATCATCGACTCTTGGATGTCAAGCATTTGGTAATTTAGACATATAGTCTTACAGAGGAAACGCGCTACATTTTCCCATTTTTTTTATCTGTTTCACTAAGCCTACAGTTTTCCAGACCTTTTTCACAATGCCTCCAGATATGGAAATGAAATTTTGTACATTGCTTTATCATGTAGTGTTACAGACAATGTTTGAGTTTCATGGACATTTACCCATTTTTAACTGCGTTATGGCCGGATCCAGTGTGACTTTCATTGGCCTGCTGCTTATAAAACATCCAGATTCAAGACTCTAACAGAGTCTGAGACAGTAACGTTATGGCAACGCCATACAAATTGCATTTGAGATTGAATCTGGACTCTAAAAGTTTTATAAGCATGGGCCCAGGTCATAGTTCAAAGTGCACTCAACTTTTAATTGTACAGTTAATACTACCAGACTACCATTGGTGACCAATGTAAGAGTGTTTGTTGTAATAAAATTTGTGTTAAATTTGCCAGTAAATTCTGTAATTTAATTTGAACTAGTGACAGTGAACCAGTTACTATGGAAACGTGCATGGTCCTACTGAAAAAAAAGTTGAATAATTTTTCTGCAGAACTAAGCTTCCCATTATGTCTAAAACTAGCAGCTTAACCCTTAATTTTTTCTGCTTTAATTTAAGTTTAAGGTTGAGAGGTTGTAGTATTTATATTCATGGTTTACCATGCAGCTGCATGTTGCAATTTTAGCCACATACGTTACTATTGTCATCATTTTGATTTCATTTGGCGGTAGTGACCTGATAAAAAAATGTGTTTATCCCAACCTCTTTCTTCGCAAGCTAAGGGCTCTATTCCATACAATTAGTATATACCCCTGGCACACATAACCGGGTTTTCCAATGTCAAATGTAATGTCCCTTATTGGCTATTGATATTTATTATCCATATGGTACAACATAATCGAGTTAATAAAAAACATACAAAACAAATATGTAATAACAAGTGTAATGACGTAATTTTGGGAAGGACGTCATAACAAGATGTTGCTTCCCCAATCCTAGCTCAAGACTGTGCATGTGAAATATCCTCTTTTCATCCTCTGCATCTAGTTGTGGTTGAATCAATTTGAAGACGGCCCTTGTTATTCATAAAAAATAAAAAATAAAATAAAATAATGATAATAAAGAAACTATTACATTTGCATATGCATTGTACTGATTTTACGAAACTCGTTTCAGGATTCATGTAATAAAAACCTGGCACCCATTTTGAAAAATCGGTACGACACACAAGCTCATATTATAATCTCTATGTAAGACCAGTTGTGTCCCTTGCACAATGGGCACTGTTGACCAATATCAGTGTACATTTGTAGTTAACATTTAACAAGAAAGCAATCAAATTTCACTTTGTATTTATTGCACTTGTAAGTTTATTTCCTACAACAACATATACCACAGTATGTTGTGCACAAAATAAAAGAGTGCAATGAACAGGAAATGAAAACATGAAAGTTCTGAATTTATTAACACACCTTCTGTTTTTACAAAAAAAGAAAGAATGTTTAATACACTTTCTTAAATCTATGATCAATACTCCTTTTATGGATTGACTTAACAATAAAATTAAGAATCATACTCTGCAGCAGTTTGTAAGTTTCAAATTATAATAAGATGAGATGAAATTTGTAAATCCTGACAAGTAAATATTTGTACTATGCAAGATCACATTCATCACATGGTTTAAAAATCTAATGATCTTTTTCACTGAATTGATTCCAGTGAAATTGATGGCTCCCACCTTAACATTTCCGACTTCTAGTGAAGATAGTACCCTATTTTTTTTCCTTTCCTTTTTAAAAAAAATCATTTTACAACATTTTCAATAAGAAAATAATTGTCATCAGTTTTGTATAAATGTGTGGTTTCTGTGACTACAGTGCAAACTTCGAATTTTGATCATTTCATTCATTGATCCATTCTGGCTTTTCTTCATGTGCTAGGTAGGTATATTGTGTTATGTCTTTCTTCTGAGATCAAAAATGCTGTTGCTGCCTGTGCTACTGTTGCAGTAGACATCATCCACAAAAAGAAAGGGCTTCTTCAGATGATTATGATTATTAATTATTAATTATTTTTAAAATTTGGAGGACTGAAAATTTAACACTAGCAAAACGTCCTTCTAAAGAAAAATAAGTTTAGTCAAGGTCTCTGTCCCAGCTACAGCAAGCTATTGGTTTATTATTTGTTTTTAAATGAGAAAAAGAAAAACTATAAACACTATCAATAAGATAATAATTACAGAGCAAACTTCGAATTATATACATTTCATTCATTGATCCATTCTGGCTTTTCTTTACATGTGGGTGTTTGTTGCTATCAAGGATGATTATTCTGTCATCTATTCTGGCTTTTCTTTCTATGCTAGTTGAGTATATTTGGTAAGTCAGGTCTTTCTTCTCAGATTGAGAATGCTTAAAATGTTGCTGCCTGTGCTACTGTTGCAGTATACATTCTCTCGAAAAAGAAAGGGCTTCATCTGTCGAGTAGGACATCTTTAATTCCAGTCAGTCATTGCTTGATTTTCGTATTATATATGGATAATGAACAAATGACCAAGGGTTATTTATCTATGTCTTACATGATAATAGTAACTCACATTTTTATTATTCATCAGTTTTGCGTAAATATGTAGTCCGAGTCATTGCAATTTACATGTAAACTTGACTTTATACATTAATTCATTCATTCATTTCTTTGTCTGCTCATCCATTCTGTTGTTTTTCACGTTACTGGTACATACATAATACTTTGCCTCTTTTCTCTGGCAATACCCATTATAAATAAAAAAGATTTAAAGTAATCAGAGAACTTATACTATAACACAAGCATCAGTAAGATAATGCTTGTCATCAGCTTCTTCAGGGACTGTCGAGTCGGACATCTATAATTCCAGTCAGTCATTGCTTGATTTTCAGATTATGCATGGATAATGAATAAATGACAAGGGTCATGTATCTACGTCTTACATGATAATAGTACCTGTCACTTTTTTTATTATTCATCAGTTGAGAAAATAAATTTTTAGTATACGGATTACTCATTAATGAAAATGATGGCTTCCATCTTCACATTCCCAACATCTAGAGAAGACGATATCAATGATTATTAATTATTTTTAAAATTCCGAGGACTGAAAATATAACACTAGCAAAACGTCCTCCTAAAGAAAAATAAGTTTAGTCAAGGTCTCTGTCCCAGCTACAGCAAGCTATTGATTTATTATTTGTTTTTAAATGAGAAAAAGAAAAACTATAAACACTATCAATAAGATAATAATTACAGAGCAAACTTCGAATTATATACATTTCATTCATTGATCCATTCTGGCTTTTCTTTACGTGTGGGTGTTTGTTGCTATCAATGATGCTTATTCTGTCATCCTCTCTCTCAGACAATACCCATTAGATAATGTTTGTCGTCAGTTTTGTATAAATGTGTAGTCTCGGTGATTACAGTGCAAACTTCGAATTATATGCATTTCATTCATTAATCCATTCTGGCTTTTCTTTACAATGTTCATGTTTCTTGCGATCAATGATGCTTATTCTGTCATCCATTCTGGCTTTTCTTTACATGTGGGTGTTTGTTGCTATCAATGATGCTTATTCTGTCATCCATTCTGGCTTTTCTTTACATGATCGTGTTTGTTGCGATCAAGGATGCTTATTCTGTCATCCATTCTGGCTTTTCTTTACAATGTTCATGTTTCTTGCGATCAATGATGCTTATTCTGTCATCCATTCTGGCTTTCTTTACATGTGGGTATTTGTTGCGATCAAGGATGCTTATTCTGTCATCCATTCTGGCTTTTCTTTACAATGTTCATGTTTCTTGCGATCAAGGATACTTATTCTGTCATCCATTCTGGCTTTTCTTTACATGTGGGTGTTTGTTGCTATCAATGATGCTTATTCTGTCATCCATTCTGGCTTTTCTTTACATGATCGTGTTTGTTGCGATCAAGGATGCTTATTCTGTCATCCATTCTGGCTTTTCTTTACATGATCGTGTTTGTTGCGATCAAGGATGCTTATTCTGTCATCCATTCTGGCTTTTCTTTACATGTGGGTGTTTGTTGCTATCAATGATGCTTATTCTGTCATCCATTCTGGCTTTTCTTTACATGATCGTGTTTGTTGCTATCAATGATGCTTTTAGTAACTGGACTCGGTCCTCGGCGAGCCAGGCAGGTGTTCGATCTGTAACTCGTCGGTGTCTTTGTCACATCCACAACACAGATTCAGAGGCTCAGGCATCAAAGGTTTTGAATTTTGTTTATGTCTTTCATCCATTCTGGCATGTTTTCCAGATGCTAGTTTTGTATATTTGATATGATGGATCTTTCTCCTGAGATCAAGAATACAATATTAAAAAAAAAATAATGCTTATATATATATATATATATATATATATATATATATATATATATATATATATATATAAAACCCCCAAAAAACATTATTATTAATTACTAAAAACCGAGAACTGAAACTATAACACTATCATCAAAAAGATAACAATAGTAACTACGTATGTGGTAAAGGGCCCCGATTTTCGAAGCTATCTTAGCGTTACAATATCCTAAAACCGTCGTAGGCTATGACGTCACTATTGCGTGTGTGGTAAAGAAATGTTGCTTTTGACGGTTTTAGCGATAGAGAAAGTGTGTAGCATGGTGAGTTTCTTCCTGTAGTCTGTATGTTAATTATTAATATATAAAATATTTGCCTTTGCCTGTCTGCTGTCCTTTGATCCATCCATTTTTACGTTTTTTACACAGATCATTATTGTTTGATAAGTGATAAGCATCTATCATGATGGACACTGTTCTGCTTGTCCATTTATATTTATATTCATCCATATTTATATTCATCCATCCTTGTGCTCGATTTCCCAATCTGGTAGGGCATGTTTGATAGAGTTTTTATCACTCTTCTGTCTTATAATATGTCATGGTAATATGGCATGTTTATTCGAAAACTATAATTTGTGATTTTGCCAATATACTGCCGTTTTTATAAAAGGTTGTCAGTTTTGCATAAAGTGTTTATTCCCATTTTATCACGACTGGAAGTGTTACAGTGTATTTCCATCCAGGTGTACTCTGATCCGTCCATGCTTTTTTTGTTGGGGGGGGGGGGGGTATGTTTTTTAATATACAGGAGATTGTTTAATGTATAAGCATTGTAAATGTATGTACATGTAATTACAAAACCAAGTTTTGTAAATTCGGACCTAATTTTACATATAACACATATTAAGTGTTAGGTAAAACATTTTGCACTGCAGTGCTCTAAGACTTGTAGGGCTGAACTTACAAAGTGCGTTTTGTTTTTCTTAAACACGTGTTTAAGCATTGTAAATCGGCTCATAATTTGTTACCACCTAAACATGTACCTGAGTCTCATAAATGGTGTTTGACGAAATGTTTTGGAAAATATATTAGAGGTGGTCACTATTAGATTCAACTAGGGTCTGCTTAGAATGTGACACATGTAATCCATGTATTTGTCTGCATACGGGTCAAACACACCTTTCATTGGGCACACGCTGATATCGCCAAATATTTTATATGTAATTCCAGCACTCCTGTCCAGAACAGAAGGCTCATATTTAGAGGTCTACTTGTACTTATATGGCACTAGGTGCTGTAATGTCTTTGTGGGGTTTTTAAAGGGCCTGTCCTGAGTAACATCTAGAGTGTTTGTAACGACTAAAATTACGTATTAAATACTTCTCTGTTTTTTGTCTAAAATGTCAGTATATACAATGTGTTTCTTTGTATTCTGATGTTTGTAATAACCCAAACTGTATTTCACCTCCAAATAATAAAACAAATTGAAATTCTAGATATTAGAAAGAGAAGCAACGCATTCGATATACTGTAATATATTCAAAACAAAATAAGATGTATTCAAAATAAAGTAATTTTAGATGTTAAAAAGGATTTATTATTTGGAAATGTGTTGAGATGGTTGCAAACTCAGGACATTTCCTTTAATATGTTGTCGGATTAATAATGTCTGACTATACGTCAAGGCTATATTTTTTTATTTTATATACATACATATATATATATATACACACACACACGTACGCACGCACATACATACATAAATACACACACACATACATATTAGTAGAAGAATTTTGAGTATTTATGTAATATTAATAATTGTTTTACTGTATTTGTTATATTTGTTTGTCCATATTGGTGATCAAATGTTTATGATAAAAGAAGATTTTGTTTTATTGTGACACTGCTATCTGCTAGCTGCTGATGTTTATTTCCATGGCCAAAATTATTCTGGCTGTGACAAATATATATAATATAAATTGTATAGTGAAATGTAATTTTATGTAGAGAAATAAATTGTGATATAATCTTGATTTCCTTGTTATATTTGTGTAGAAAGCAGGACAAAACGGGGTATACGTGTATATATTACGGATGTTTCTTACACACCCGTTGGTGAGAACACCATGCGTTATTTATAACACATACGGTGTTTACACACATACTATGGATCCCTCGTGTAAATAGAGGAATTTCTATTTATTATATAACTTTTGGCAATTTACCTCTATTTTTAAAATGCCAGTAGCAAAATAGTTCTGGCTTTCTTACAGTGAAGATTATAAGACTATCATATGCGGTCATGTGGGATAGAAAAAGTACACCCGAGGTGGTGAAAATGTCGACCTGGGACGAGGCTTGCCGAGTCCCATGGTCTAAATTTTCACCACTGAGGGTGTACTTTTTCTATCCCACATGACCACATATGATGGAGTCTTTTTCTCTCATTCATTCGGTAAATAAACCATTATTTTACACGAACAGACAAAGATGGCTGAACAAGTAACTTTTTTATTTGACAATTTTATCATAAATAAACTGCACTATCGTATTTACCGTGTTTCTTTCATATGTAAAATAAAATTTAAGACTACAAATTAACAAGATAACTTTTAAAATGAAGTTTTGTATAACAAAATATTAATTTAAAACTCTAATGGCCTCACGTCACCGCCTCACATTAATATGACGTCATATATTACCACCAACGTCATGTTAAACGCAAGCGCGTGATATCCCATGTAAGATAGAGCTTTCTTTCATGGGATAGCTCTGTTCCATATACCTGAGGATGAGAGAAAGAAATTTCTTACATGGCTTTCTTTCATGGGATAGCTCTGTTCCATATACCTGAGGATGAGAGAAAACACTTTCTACAGTGACGATAACACATTTTAGAGTGAAATAGTGAAATTTTCACTCTAAAATGTGTTCTCGTCACTGAGTGATTGATAACACTTTTATTTCACTGATATTTTAAGATATTTCACTAAATGTTATATAATAATTAGGGATATTACATTGAAAGCACCCATCATTATATTTTTAAAGCCAGCAAAGACAAATTCTTTTAACATCTCTAAACAGTTTTGAACCAATTAATCTAAAATGGATATTAAACCGCCGAGACACATTGAATGATCATACCAATAAACAAATATTTGAGCATATTCCCAAATACATTAAACAGACAATGATTTGACTAATAAAACTTTATCTCGTTGTGCGGAATTTTTTTTTTCTTCTTACTATTATAATTGTTATTACATATAAATCAAATGAGGTTGTGGAATGTATTACTAACTTAATGCTCCCTACAATAAACAAATAAGTTAATTAATTAATAAGTAAGCTGTAGCAATTATGTATACGTGGATTTATTTATGCATTCACTATTTAGCATTTGACTATATATATATATATATATATATATATATATATATATGTATATATGTGTGTGTGTGTATGTGTGTGTGTGTGTGTATGTGTGGAGGGGGGGGGGGGGGACTCACAAATCTACTATAAGTCATAGCCTTATATATCTGGGACGTAATAATAATATCTATGATAATGGATAACAAATTCCCGCTCTCCGCGTTCGAAACGCCCTAGTTTTATTTGACTTCTTGCCAGGTCTGCCACGTGAGATCGTTTATGAGAAATGTATACCGTGAACCTATAAGACACCGCGTGTTTAGAAGAAGAATGAAACCCGCTATACTATAGTGTTAGAGAGTGTTGAGTGCAACGTGACACTATAAGTTGGTAACAATTGATCATTTCTTTTTCAAAAATATTTGTGACCTCAATGGATCTTTAGTGAAATGGGTGTGGGTTTTTTACACATGCGTGTATCTAACTTTGGGGTGGTGGACACGTTCTGCAACAGGACAGTCAAACTGCACTGTGGATGGATAGATAGAAGTTGGGGGGGGGGGGGGGGGGGGGTCAGTCGATTTGCCTTATAAAATAAACCATATAAGTAAACCATATTTTATTCATTTAGTTAATTATACTAGGAATTACCGTAGCGTCATATCCAGTATTACATATAACTAATTTAAATATGTTTCTTATAGCTTCCTTCTTTCCACCCGAATACACACCTAAGATTATCGGGGTATCTGTCCAAGTTAAATTAACGCACAAGAAAACCTAAACTGCACTACCCTACTTGACATATGTACGTTTTTCGTCCTACTCTATACATTTTTTAATATATATATTATGATTTGCACACACACACACACACACACACACACACACACACACACACACACACACACACACACACTTTAGACATCGTTCCTACGGGCCTTAACACTTCCCTCATTAAGTTGTGAAAATTCCCACTGAGTTGGAGTCCATACTGGGATACGAACCCAGTTACCCAGCACCCGCCAGCCTTAAATCGACAAAGATAATTAGGCTACAGCTGAAGTCAGCAAACAACTCTTAACAGACAATTACGCTGGCACTGATGGCTTCTTTAAAGTTACAATAACAAATATATTTTTTTATTAATATTTAAACATTTAGAATAGAAAATACAGCTCAATTTTCTTCCCCTTTATCTCTATTCTGTTATTTTTCTTTGTGATCTATGCGGCAGTATAAACAAAAGCTGAATGTTTACACTAAATCTGTTTTCACATGCACATAATATCCGGCTTGAGCCAGCGGCGAAAACATGCAGCATTTCGTATCACCGCATCTGAAATGTGACTGCGGCGAATTTCGTGTTTTGTTTTGTTGTTGTTGTTGTTGTTTTGTTTTTTCATGCTGCTACGTTTTCTGTATATGTAAACATTAGTTAAGTCTTTGGTTTACTATTACATCGTGTGCAAAATTAGATACATTGCCGATTTTGGAAAATGCTCCGCATGCTGCATGAAAAAGGTACGCCGTTTGACAAAAACTGGATGTATTTGAATAATTACTAGAATACTGAATATGATACAAGCGATTTTAAAGAGACAGACCCTAGTTTTTAAACACTAATGCATATTTTTCACTATTAGAGCCGTTTATGATCACTGAAATCAAACATTACTTGTATTTTATTGTTTAGATAATCCGTTTCCGTACAACCGAAGTGTTTCTGGTCATCCTGGTGTTTCTAATACCCCAAAATGCATTTATCATATTTTTAAAAACGCACGCGCGTCTGAGAAATAACTGCTATAGAGCCCAGTTTTAGTCTATTTTTAACAATATTTCACCGTTTCAACATCACAGACTCTTTTTTTCACTATTGTAACGTTATCCAAATGTGTTACAGGTTTGTAACTTAACCAAATTTAGTGTCCATTTTTACAAGTTGAAACTAGGGTCTGCGCCTTTAAGGAAACAAAAAACGCACGCCAAATGTCAGACTCTACGTATGGATGTGATTTTTTTTTTTTTTTAATGTAGGTCTAATTTGATATGGCAGGGGGTAAAGCGTTCGCTTGATGCGCGGTCGGTCTATTTCTTGTTCCAGCCAGTGCTCCACAACTGGTGTAACAAAGGCCGTGGTATGTACAATCCTCTCTGTGGGATAGTGCATATAAAAGATCCCTTGCTATTAATCGAAAGTAGCGACAGCGGGTTTCTTCTCTCAATATCTGTGTGGTCCTTAACCATATGTCTGACGCCATATAACCGTAAATAAAATGTGTTGAGTGCGTCGTTAAATAAAACATTTCCTTCCTTCCTTGTGATTACAGGGTATTAATTACTATTGAAGATGAGACGATATATATACATGTATGTTGCAGTAAAGCAGCTCATGATATCCGTGTTTATTGATACCAAAATATAATTAAAATTCCAACAAAATTCTTGTGTGGCGTCATTGATCCCCCTCTTCGCTTCAGATCGTGTTTGCATGCTCTTTGTTCATTCGTCCTCTTTTTCTCCTCCAAATTGATTTAAAACTGCCTACAATATCTGATTGATGACATCCAATAGTCGATAATTAATACATTAATGTACTTTAGTGGTGTCGTTAAACAAAGCAAACCTTGATTATGAGTAGTATATTTTTAAATTTAATATTTCTCTGTTTTGCGGAGCCGATGTGACCTTTGTCTACTCGCGTTATAAGCAGGGCCGTAGCTAGCGGGGAGAAGGGGTGGGCAATTTGTTTTTACAACAAACACCCTCACATTTATCACCAATGGCAGGATTTATGGTATTAATTGTTCTATCAAAAGTTCGGTGCACGTCGTACACAGCCCCATAATAATAATTATGATTGTGGGTTTTTTAATCCGGTAAAAATAATAGAAAAGAAAATCCTCTTCTTGGTTTTAAGTATGTAACTTGGGACCGGCCTCGGTGGCGTCGTGGTTAGGCCATCGGTCTACAGGATGGTAGGTACTGGGTTCGGATCCCAGTCGAGGCATGGGATTTTTAATCCAGATACCGATTCCAAACCTTGAGTGAGTGCTCCGCAAGGCTCATTGGGTAGGTGTAAACCACTTTCACCGACCAGTGATCCATAACTGGTTCAACAAAGGCCATGGTTTGTGCTATCCTGCCTGTGGGAAGCGCAAATAAAATATCCCTTGCTGCTAATCGGAAAGAGTAGCCCATGTAGTGGCGACAGCGGGTTTCCTCTCAAAATATGTGTGGTCCTTAACCATATGTCTGACGCCATATAACCGTAAATAAAATGTGTTGAGTGCTTCGTTAAATAAAACATTTCTTTCTTTCCCTGAAATGGTTGCAGAAAGGTATTTCAGTCTATTGATTTCAAAATTTCCCGAGGGAGATGCCCCCGGACCCCTTAGTGTCTGGCGCCTTCCATGCTCGTTTATTCCAAGAATTCATCCCCATTCCCCCGCCCCTGTCCCCCCCCCCCCCCACACACACACACAATCCTAGCTTCGGCCCTGATAAGCTAGCACCAATGGTGACCACATGTCGATCACTGTTCCTGTGGGGATCATGATTTACATCTGGTCGTTCCTTTCTCCCAGATGTCGGCCTACGGTTCCACCTTAAACACCTCACCCGTGATAGGGTAAAGAGGCAGTATTCAATTGGTTTGACCTCTCCAGACGCTACGCACACGTTCGTGCGCGCCTTTTCAAATAACACGCTAACTTGAGTCTGGTCAGAGGCGGTTTTGATCAAAGTATAAAAGGTAAAAATGTTTGCAGTGAGCATCAATCAATGTTCGAACATATAATAATATATAATAATATTCATTAAGGTAATTTTTAATAATTACTTATTACAAACTGCCTTTTTTTCTGTTTGCTTTGTGGGTTTTTTGTTTTTGTTTGGGGTTTGTTTTGTTGGGGGGGGGGGGGGGGTGGGGGGGTAGGGGGTATTTTTTCCTCTTTTTTTCGTCGGTTTTGTTTTTTGGAATTTGTTTTTAAAATTAGAAACAAATTTAAGTTTTCGGAAGTCTTTATATTACTGTTGATGCCGGGGTTATTCATTCATTCATTCATTCATTCATTCATTCGACCGGCCTCGGTGGCGTCGTGGTTAGGCCATCGGTCTACAGGCTGGTAGGTACTGGGTTCGGATCCCAGTCGAGGCATGGGATTTTTAATCCAGATACAGACTCCAAACCCTGACTGAGTGCTCCGCAAGGCTCAATGGGTAGGTGTAAACCACTTGCACCGACCAGTGATCCATAACTGGTTCAACAAAGGCCATGGTTTGTGCTATTCTGCCTGTGGGAAGCGCAAATAAAAGATCCCTTGCTGCCTGTCGTAAAAGAGTAGCCTATGTGGCGACAGCGGCTTTCCTCTAAAAAAAACCTGTCAGAATGACTATATGTTTGACGTCCAATAGCCGATGATAAGATAAAAAAAAATCAATGTGCTTCGTTAAATAAAACAAACTTTACTTTTTCATTCATTCATTCATTCATTCATTCATTTATATTATTGTTGAAGACACGTTTTTAGATATTGTTTTTATCACATATCACATGTCATTTTATATACTGTTCTATACTGATGAGCTGTCTTGCTTAGAGTCAATAAAAGAATCAAATTTTATGAAATTGGTAAAAATAATTATGTAGGCGCACAGATGGCATCAAATGTTCTTTTCTTTTGGCGTTTCACTAGGATATTTCTTTATAGTGCTTTATAATTTATAAGACATGAAACCAGAAACAAATAAAAACAAGAGAGTATAAGAAATCGTAACTATATTCACTGTTAGGGGCGGGGCGTAGCCCAGTAGTATTTTGCGTTCTCTTGATACGCGGTCGGTTGAGGATCGATCCCCGTCGGGAGACTCATTGGGTTATATCTCAATCCGGTCAGTGCAATACGACTGATATACAATAGGGCGTGGTATGTGTTATTCTGTCTGTGGGATGGTGTTTATAAAAGATACCTTGCTACTAATGGAAACAATGTAGAGGGTTACCTCTCTGAGACTATATTATGTCAGAATTACCAAATGTTTGACATCCAATAACCGATGATTAATAAATCAATGTGTTCTGGTAGTGTCATTAAAGAAAACAAACTTATATTCAGTGTTACGGCTAAATGTGTGGCAGTTTTTAGACGAGTTTATTCATCTACTAGTATTTATTAGTCTTAAAATCTAATAAATTAAATGTTTTACTGGAGATTGTTTTTGTTCAAACATTTTGTTGTTCTGTTGAGAGCAGTTGCTCTTTTTTTATAGTTCCCTGTTGTTTGGAGCTCAGAGACGATATCAACTAGTTAAAGCTAAAGTTTGTTTTGTTTAACGACACCACTAGAGCACACTGAGTGTTTTAATCGGTTACTGGATGTCAAACATTTGGCAATTCTAACATAGTCTTAGAGAGGAAACCCGCTACATTTTTCAATTAGTGGCAAGGGATTTGTAAAATGTACCATCCTACAGACAGAACAACACACACCATGGCCTTTGATATACCAGTCGTGGTGCACTGGCTGGAAAGACAAATAGCCCAATGGCCCCTCCAACAGGGATTGATCCTAGACGGACCGCGAATCAGGCGAGCGTTTTACCATTGGGCTACATCCGCTTCCTGAAATAAAAATTAAAGCACAAAATGTATACTTTTAAGAGAGAGAAAAAAAGGTTTTTGTAAGTTTACAACAGGAAAAACATTAACACATGCACTACATGTGTGTGTGCATATATATATATCTATAGTCAAACATCATATAAGAATAATGAGATTAACAGACGCTCGTCAAAACGAATTCTGATCCTGGGATCTTCTTCACACATACATAAGTCTTACAAGAATAACCTGGTTATTATTACAGTACACAAGTTGATCTATTCGCAGTTGCCATGGCGATTACCACAACGGGTTGTTTTTGTGTGGCTTCCATCTTGAAACCGATATCGTTCATTTCTGGCTCGTATGTGCATAATGCCAATCAAAGGGAACCATTTACCTAGATGCACCACCCATTGTTACCATCAACAAATCTTTTGCCATGGCAACATGCGAGGTCTTGCGGAAGCATGAACACCTTGTTGGCACTGCTCCGTGTCATGAAGACTGCAGCACGGGCAATATATAGCTGAGTAATACCTCGCGTGTAATACCGGTGATAAAATGGTGAAGCCAACCAGACCTTAAGGCTGGAAGATGCTGGGTTCGCGTCCCAGTACCAGCTCTCGCAACAAGTAAACCTTCACCGGAATAATAGGGAGGTGTATGGCCATTACACCTACATACCTCTCATTAATAAATGAACCTCTGTGACTGTCCTGGACAGAAAGCCCATATAGCTAGCTATAAGGTATGTGCTCAGAACAATGTGTTTGAACCTAAATTGGTAATAAGCAAAAAAGTCAAGTCAAGTATAAAAAAATTCGATATTTTTAAAAATATAAAAAAAACCTAGAATTTATTTTAAATGTAGAAATTAATGGAAACATTTCTGACTCCTTGCTCATTTAAACTGTGGATTGTCCTTTGATATGTCTATTTTATTGTTTTGTGTGTCTTTCTTCTCGCTTTCCTTTTAACCTTTTATTTTATTTGTTATGGAGAAGAGGGAAAGATTAGCACCATTCGTTCTCCTATAGCTTTAATGTGTGACAAATTCCAATTTCATTTCAGTTATTAACAATAGATATCAATGCATCCTTTATGTCGCAAAATAGTCTTGCTGTATATCGAATTGGATAACCAAATATTCCATAATTTTATTCTCTGGGAGATATAGGGTTTATTCACTGGGGAAATAAAGGGTTCAGATAGTCATGAACTGGCGTTTTAAAAACAAATTCAAACGAACTACAATGTTACATTTTAAACCGTCCAAAGTTTTAATGAAATCAAGCGGGTGTCAATATAAAACTCCCAGTGCTGATTCACACAGCATTAAGAGTATCAGGCTAAAATGTTTCATTTGAAATGAATGTCTCCGGACATTCCACCAATGGCATTGTTCTTGGATTTGAAAAGCAACATGTGATGATCGTACGGTTGCCAAACGAGCCGAGTGGATTGGTAAACGGTTCCATTCTGTTCACACTACTATACCGTCGCTTAGTTAGGCGGTAACCAGTCGAGTTTGAGGAATTCTCCTGAGAACACAACTGTTGGTGTTATTATATAGACTTTCAGAGAAACATCACCCGGGATAGATACCAACATGGCAGTAAGATATCTTATTTTACTTTCTATATTTTGTCAAGATTTACAAGGCCTTTTCTTCTTTCTTTCTCTCTCTCTCTCTCTCTCTCTCTCTCTCTCTCTCTCTCTCTCTCTCTCTCTCTCTCTCTCTCTCTCTCTCTCCCTGTCTCTTTTTTCTCTCTCTTCTCTTTCTCTCTCTTTCTCTCTCTATCTATATGTCCCTCTCTCCCTCTCTCTCCCTCTCTCCCCTCTCTCCTCTCTCTCTTCTCGTTATAATATATATATATTATATATATATATATATATTATATATATATATATATATATATATATATATATCTCTCTCTCTCTCTCTCTCTCTCTCTCTCTCTCTCTCTCTCTCTCTCTCTCTCTCTCTCTCTCTCTCTCTCTCTCTCTCTCTCTCTCTCTCTCTCTCTCTCTCGTAGATGAGAAGGAAATCCAAAATTATACAATTAAAATGGATCTTATTCATCCGTAACCCCAATCCAAATTCGGCACTGAAGTGTTTTCTTTCTTTTTTCTTGTTATTTTGGTATCGAATGTCTTTAAAAGGTTCTGTGGTGCATTCATTAATATTTTCTTTGATTTGTTCTGTAGTGCATGTGTGCATCTGTTGATTGCTTCACTCAGGGTTGTCTATGTATGTTCGAGTTACACCTCGATACATGTAAGTGTATATGCTTGTTACACCAGTGATGGAAATAGGTTGTAGGAACTCAGAATGTGCTTGGGGTACTGGAGGGAAAGTACGATCGAGGCAAAGCAAGGAAACTAGTAATTAGTTTATTGCATATACTCGCATGTATTACCAGTCTCAGCACTCTGTTGCCGAACAAGCGGCGGGACGTAGCCTAGTGGTAAAGCGCTCGCTTGATGCGCGGTCGGTTTGGGATCGATCCCAGTCGGTGTACCCCATTAGACTATTTCTCGTTCCAGCCAGTGCACCACGACTGGTATACCAAAGGCCGTGGTATGTGTTATCCTGTCTGTGGGATGGTGCATATAAAAGATCCCTTGCTACTAATGGAATAAAAATGTAGCGGGTTTCCTCTCTAAGACTATATGTCAAAATTATCAAATGTTTGACAACCAATAGCAGATGAATAATAAATCAATATGCTCTAGTGATGTCGTTAAAGAAAACAAACTTCAACTTTAACTGTAGCTAGTCAAAGTCAGTTTGACAGCAGATATATTGGATTATCTGTTAATATACTTGTCACTCTAACGATATCATATTTTGTCACAGACGTTGAATTGGAAATCGCTTGGTTTACATAACAGAATTACCATGGAAATGTTTGACATAAAAAAAGCCAATGATTAATTGGTAAGTGTGTTCTAGTAGTCGTTAAACAAAACAAACAGACAGTGTCTGGAGATTCGTAGATTCTACAGAAGCTTTTCGGACTGTATTTGTGGACGCTATTGGTGGGATACACTGTTTTAGTTTTATGTCAAAACAGTGATATGAACACTGACATGCTGTCACTGATCCATAACTGATGTTTTCATCTATAGTCGAGGAAAGGGTAATAGGGTGTCAAAGAATAAATAGCAAGCAAAGCATGAATAGCATTTTAATGATGAAGGGTTCGAGTTGAGAAAATACCGTTAGGGCAAGTTCAATCCCTCACTTCACTCCATGGTAGTTACGGCACTATAAAACTGCGTAATAATAGAGTAGGTCAAATAAATATTGATAAACACCACGCCTAGATCATGACCGATTGTCGCCAGTTTTAGAATAAATGAGAGTTAAAAATGTTACCCGTGAGGCGTCACTGGGTTATATTTGGCGCCCAACTACACGAGGGAACAATGTGCTTGCCACATGGCGGATGGAGGCAAACGTTGTTTCACATTTATTCATAAATCGATGGGGATTTGAATGGCGCTTGCCAATCCTTTGTTTCAGCAACGAAAAGGTATACGAGAACAAAGTCTGGAATGGTTTTAAGATTCTGTTTTTATAGCCAGTTTGTTCTGAAGCTAGCACTTGTTGTTCCGTCCCACAACATAGCACACCCCTTTTATTAGTCCCCTGCCAGTCCAACCGGAAGGGACAAAAGATTTCGTCTCCGTCTTCCTGTATGTCCGTCTGTCTGTCTGTCCGTCAGTCAGTCACACATATAGGTTTCCGGATTTTTTAAAACAATGCTTTGAGATGTTGAGCTGAAATTTTGTGTTTAGTTTAATCATGTACAGTTACAGATCAAGTTTAACTTTCATGGTGGTTTACCCATTTTTGACAGAGTTATAGCCATTGAGCATAGGGAATATGAAACATTTATTTGCAGACCTTTTTTGTTTGCAGTGCCTACAAATATTGAGATGAAATGCTTTATATAGCTTTATCGTGTACAGTTACAGATCCAGTTTAACTTTCATGTCGACTTGTCCATTTTCCACAGAGTTATGGGAATTTAGGAGATAGTGAAATTCGTCGGGCCCAGTAGGGGACATGTATTGCTTTAGCAGGACTCTCAGATTGCTTGTTACTATTAAATTTCATATAAAGACTAAATTAATTCAGTTAAAGATCATCACTGATTGTAGCTCAGTTCCAGAGCTTTTGTCTGGGTTGTGGTGGGGCGTAGGATTTCGGTTGATTTGTTAAGGTTGGTTTGACGCTCTCTCTCTCTCTCTCTCTCTCTCTCTCTCTCTCTCTCTCTCTCTCTCTCTCTCTCTCTCTCTCTCTCTCTCTCTCTCTCTCTCTCTCTCTCTCTCTGCATAATTTAAGGTGATCTTAGGACTAAGACCGCTTCGTGACTCTGGGCATGACGTTAGTGGTAAGTGAGAGAGGAGTTGATAGTGTCGTAAGCCAACCCATTGATTTATTCAAACTCGTTCTGTATGGGCTCCGCTACCCAATAATATGCTTCACATTCCCGCGTTTTAACTGTTGCTAAATGACAAACCTGCACCCTCCCACCTGATAAAACACGTAGCAGGATACCGGTGAAGTTAATAATAGACTCGTGCTCTCAACTTCCTACATGATGGCGACCTTGGTGCGTCTTAAAATAAGTCCAACCATCTGTACGTATGTGTTTCGAAGGGATACAGATAACCATCAAGCACATAGTGACAGTTAACCGCGATAGGTAAGCAAGCGCCAACAGCTGGGGTGACTGTATAGTATTTAGAAAACAAGGCGTTGCATATGATATTTAGACAGAGAGAGAGAGAGAGAGAGAGAGAGAGAGAGAGAGAGAGAGAGAGAGAGAGAGAGAGAGAGAGAGAGAGAGAGAGAGAGAGAGAGAGAGAGAGAGACGGTGTACGTTTGCACGCATGTATATATACATACATACATACATGCATACATGCATACATACATACATACATAGTTCAGAACGTATCGTGGTTAGTCTTGCAATTTGCGGGCGATTCGGTGCCACAGGTTCGAGTCCCAGCAACGGCATTGGACAATTTGTGAGGCCAGAAAGGATTTAATTATCCCCTGCGCCAGTGCGTTAATATCTATGTATGTAACAGTCAACCTCGACATACATACATATATAGATATTCTACATCAATACATATACATCCATACTACATACATACAATGTATGTGACATATATATATATATATATTAAGTGTACGAGTACGTGGTGTGTGAGTGCGTGTGTTTATAGGTTCGTGTTTGAATGTGAAAATGATTGCGGTGCGTGTGTGTGCGTGTGTGCCTGATTTTACGTGTATACGTGAATGTTTTACTTTTTTTTAATTGTTAATGTAATAAGAGAGTGAGAGCGGGATGACCTGGATCAAACGTTGTGGAGAGCTGTCCTATCTGTGGGAGAAATGTTTATAAAAGATTCCTTGCTGCTTTTCATGTATGGAAGGCAACATGTTTCCTCTCTGACAATAGACTAAGTGTGGAACGAACCATATTATGGTAGACACCATTTTAAACAGGTCGTTAGATATTCCTTTTGCTTCACTCTGGTTTGGAGCCAGCATCATCTACTTCGTTTTCAAATTCATGTCTAATATCGTATTTACGTTTGAAGGGGGGTATTTTTTTTTTTTTTATTATTGGTTTGGTCGTTGTTATGTGATTTTGTTTGTTTTATTTTGTTTTTCTTTAGGGTTTTGTTAGTGTGCGGTTTTTTGTGTATTTTTTATTATCATCATTGTATCGGTTTATGATGGTGTGTGTGTGTGTGTGTGTGTGTGTGTGTCTGTCTGTCTGTCTGTCTGTCTACATTGTATGTGTGTTTTGTTGTTGTTGTTGGGTTGGGGGTTGTTTAGGGGGGGGGGGGTTGTTGGGTTTATTTTAACAACATCACCAGTCTTCTTTTATATGACGTTTTTCATGAATAAGGTAGCACATACCATGGCCTTTCATATATTTGTCGTAGAGAACTAGTTGGGACAGGGGAAAATATGATTTCGCCAAGGAGATTCGATCCTACTACTCAAATATTGGTGGAGACATATACAGACTAACCTGGGTTCCAACTCATCTTATAGGGTGTATACTACCAAATCAAATCCCATAGACGACAATAGTAACATATGTGACTAAAACTCCTACTTGCAGCGTATCAATCGATATAAACGCCACGGATATAAATACTACCACCCCTCACCCTTAAAGTGAATCAAAAACAAATTGGGGGTTAAGCTGCTCATTTCTAATATAACGGATAGCGTCTATGACTACCCTAATTCCGCACAAAATTCGAGTACTTTTTTTACAGGTACCCCATACATGTTTGGCACAAGGCTAACCAGTGGTGGCTGGATGAAATAAATTGCATGCGTGAAGTAAAACTTTTGTTTTTTTTACAACCAACACACTCACATTTATCACCAATCACAGGACTTGTGGTGTTCCCTTCTATCCTTTGCATTTCATTTATACTTACGTTCGTGCTTATATCTAGCTAAGATTCAAGCACAATGTCCTGGGCACATATCTCAGTTATCTGGACTGTCTATCCAACACAGTGGGTTAGTTGTTAGTGCTTAGTAAGAGAGAAGTCGGTGCAATGGGCCGAATGGCCGTACATTAAACTCGCTCTGGGTTGGAGCCGGTACCGGGTTCCGAGCTCGGTACTTACCAGTCTAATATTCCATGGCTTAACCACTACACCACCGATGCCGGTTAGACTACATCACCGAAAGCCGTGCTAAATCTGGCTGTGAAAGTGTTCGCCTAGCTGTACTCACTGATACCAGTTTACCTTGACAAGTACCGTTCTACCGTGAGCAGCACATGAAAGTTATACTCTCTGGCAGTAATAGGCGCTCGGCGTGGTGAAAGCCGTCTCGCATCACCTGAGGTGTGCAAACTTCATTCTTGTGTACCAATCATCCTGTGCTTCCCTACGTCGGTCATGTGATCTCTTTATTAGCAAACTCGAACTCACGTACCAACGCTTCCGCTTCTATGTTCGTTATGATGATTGCATAACCTTCTGTGAGTTAGGGTGGTGGTGGTGGAGGGGAGATGCTTCAGTGAATGGGGATCAGTCATTACTAGCAGTAGACAAAGTTACAAGCAGTACTAGACAAAATTGGTCTAAAACTACTAGCAATAGTCAGTACTTAGTCAAAATGTTATGAACAAAAAGTAAAGTTTGTTTTATTTAACGACGCCACTAGAGCACATTGATTTTTTATCTTATTATCGGCTATTGGACGTCAAACATATGGTCATTCTGACACTGTTGTTTAGAGGAAACCCGCTGTCGCCACATAGGCTACTACTCTTTTACGACATGCAGCAAGGGATCTTTTATTTGCGCTTCCCACAGGCAGGATAGCACAAACCATGGCCTTTGTTGAACCAGTTAGGATCACTGGTCGGTGCAAGTGGTTTACACCTACCCATTGAGCCTTGCGGAGCACTAACTTAGGGTTTGGAGTCGGTATCTGGATTAAAAATACGATGCTTCGACTGGGATTCGAACTCAGTACCTACCAGCCTGTAGACCGATGGTCTAACCACGACGCCACCGAGGCCGGTCGTTATGAACAAAAAGTAAAATTTGTTTTATTTAACGACGCCACTAGAGCACATTGATTTTTTATCTTATCATCGGCTATTGGACGTCAAACATATGGTCATTCTGACACTGTTTGTTAGAGGAAACCCGCTGTCGCCACATAGACTACTCATTTACGACAGGCAGCAAGGGATCTTTTATTTGCGATTCCCACAGGCAAGGTAGCACAAACCATGGCCTTTGTTGAACCAGTTATGGATCACTGGTCGGTGCAAGTGGTTTACACCTACCCATTGAGCCTTGCGGAGCACTCACTCAGGGTTTGGAGTCGGTATCTGGATTAAAAATCCCATGCCTCGACTGGGATCCGAACCCAGTACCTACCAGCCTGTAGACCAATGGCCTATCCACAACGCCACCGAGGCCGGTTTTATGAACAAAAGTACTGATATAAGGTTATGTGAATCAGTTAAAGCCGCACGCCCTAGTTCCATCCAGCGAAAATAAATTATAATTTGGTTAATCTACAAACCTGTAACACACTTAGATCACGTTTTTATCAAATGGAGTGAAAAAGCAAGTTTTACGGTATATCGATAAATACCATGGGAATCCCCATGTCCCAATATCTTGAAATAATTTTGAAAGATAGTATTCTGATATCACCGGTAGATGTCGCTCGAAGCACAACAATGCCTACGTCACGACAAATTTCACAGAGTGCGCACAGAATTGGGGTGCGTTCCTTTCACCTCTCCTGGACATGTTCCAACTGTTCTGTCCTGGTTGTATCCCCTCTCCAGATATCGTAAGACTTAGCAAAATTATTGGTTTTATGGGTTTGTAACGTTTTGTATTGAGATACTTACTTGTCTGAACTTTATTGTTACTGAAAATGTTTACGAACTGTGAAGAAAAATCTCACAAATGAACAACAAGCAAACGACAACAAATCGGATGTTGATTGCGCGAACCGTGCACGAGAAAACAAACCGAACCAAAATGATAACGGTCACGTGGTATACCAACGTCTGTGACATTGAAATGGGAATATCCCCTCTAAAAATAGATTAGACCTTGTCAGCTCAACGGTTTTTTCTCTCAGAGGCCCGTGGCATTTTATGAAATACGAAAAATGCATTTTGTGGTATTACAAACACCAGGATTACCAGGATTACCAAAAAATACTTCAGGTGAATGGAAATGTATATTCTAAATAATAAACGGTAAGTAAAGAGCAATTTTATTGTTACTGAAAATGTTCACGAACTGTGAAGAAAAATCTCACAAATGAACAACAAGCAAACGACAACAAATCGGATGTTGATTGCGCGAACCGTGCACGAGAAAACAAACCGAACCAAAATGATAACGGTCACGTGGTATACCAACGTCTGTAACATTGAAATGGGAATATCCCCTCTAAAAATAGATTAGACCTTGTCTGCTCAACGGTTTTTTCTCTCAGAGGCCCGTGGCATTTTATGAAATACGAAAAATGCATTTTGTGGTATTACAAACACCAGGATTACCAGGATTACCAAAAAACACTTCAGGTGAATGGAAATGTATATTCTAAATAATAAACGGTAAGTAAAGTGCAATTTTATTTGTGGAAAAATGGGTTTAATAGCGAAAAACAACGGCGTAATGGTTAACAACTAGGGCGTGTCCCTTTGACGTGTTCCTATAGGTGTTGGAAGCAGGAGGGGTGGGATGGGGTGGGTGGGGGTGGTGACAGGAGGCTCTGACGTGAATATTAAACATTGCCTCAGCCCTGTACTTGAATAAGTTAAACGTTTGTTTTGTTTAACGACACCACTAGAGCACATTGATTGATTAATCATCGGCTATTGGATGTCAAGCATTTGGTAATTTTGACATGAGGCTCTGACATGAAGGCCGTGGTATGTACCGTCCTGTTTGTTGGTTGGTGCATATAAAAGATCCTTTGCTGCTAATCGAAAAGAACAGCTCATGAAGTGGCGATTGTGAGTTTCCTCTCTCAATATCTGTGTGGTCCTTAACCATATGTATGACGGCCATAACACCGTAAATAAAATGTGTGAGTGTGTCGTTAAATAAAACATTTCTTTCTTTCTGACATGAAGATTAAGCATTGCCCCCAGCCCCATTGTTGAAAAACGAATTAATATCACTGCCCTCCGAATACTCCCCCACCCCCACCCCCACTCCAGATGCTGGGATTTTCCAACGCTTGTGGTTCAAACGCTACAAACTGGTGAAACAATTAGTAAAGTGTGTAATTGGTGAACGTAACACACATATCTTCGAAACTTGGGTCGACTTAAATAGCATACAGTCAAACCTTGGCTAACCAGCAACTTCAAGGAAAAAACTGGTTTTGTTTAACGCCACCACTGGAGCACATTGATTGATTACTCATCGGCTATTGGATGTCAAACATTTGGTAATTCTGACAAGTAGTCATCCGAGGAAACCCACTATTAGTTTTCTTAATGCAGCGAGTGCGAGTGCGAATAATTTTTACATGCTCATATACCACTAGAGTTTCGAGCATGTCCGTCCCGGGGCCTGTCTCTGGATAGCCAGGGGCTTGTCCCGGGACAGAAATTAAGCGGACAATTTTGAAATTTACATCCAAAAATTAAATAGTGGGCCTTTAAAATTTTGATGCGCATCTCTAATTATTATAATCAGTAAAGAAAATTCTACTCATTAAATTTGATCGCTAAATTAGATCGGGTGGTCAAAAAGAAATTAGATAAGATCGGTGGCCTGACTCGGGATGGAGGTGTGTGTGTGGGGGGGGGGGGGGGGGGGGGTATTGTTGAAAATGGGCAGAATTTAGAAAATAGCAATTAGTAAAAAAGTTAATAGAATTTAAAAAAAAAAAAAGCTACAAGCCAAAAATAAAAAGAATTGACTGCTCGGTCGAATATTTATATAATTTGGAGCATTTTAGAAGGACAGTCCAAAAATAAATAAGAGAAAGAAGAGAGGATCGGACTATTTAATAATATTAAAAAAAGAAAGTAATTTCGACAAACTTTTGAACGAAGGTCTAAAAGTTTAAAGTCCGATCTATATGTCCACGTGAGTGGCCTCGTTAAGGCCGTTAGGGTGCACAGTTTGTAGGGACGAGATGGGTTGCATCCCGTCAAGAAAACCCCTAGATTGACAGTCAATGGACGTTGAAGGTGTAGTGCTGTGCTGAGATACAGATCTTGAGAAGCCGGATCCGTCTGAACGAGAGAGAGAATCAGACTAGGGTATAGTCCAGTCGTCATGGGTTGGTGTAGTGGTGCGGACGGGCCCGACTCCGGAGGATACGAGATGGTATCACAATAAAACAAAGTAAAGTCTAGAAAAGAGTAGTAGGGGCCGACCCCGCTTCCTATTTCTTCTTAGAGTGGGGCGGTCAATCTTCCAGTGCTGTTAGGACAGGCTCGGACATGTAGAGACTAAACGCGAACAACCGTGGCGTTCTGCAGAATGGCCGTCATACCAGTCAACATAGTAAGACGGAGTAATGACGTGGAGGCGAGGAATCTCGCTAAAAACGAATCCAACCTGGTGGTGCAGACTGTCGAAACGAGAAGCTTTCCAGCGTTCAATCAGTTCCAATGGCCGCATACATCCCAGTATATGGCCTCAGACCACAATTAATTTCGCTATATGTTTCTATATAGCCTTAGTGGCTATAACATTTTTATTAATATCAGCAGGCCCGTGAAGTTTTGTATGTACCTTTGCCTGCATGGGGGACACATACCCTGAAAAGGACAACCCCTGTTGTCCAGCTCTTTCTCCCAGCATATTGGTTTAAACAGACACACCCTCTAAACCAGGCCGGAGTACACCCATTTTACACAAAAAGCACTACTTTTGCATGGGCCGGAATTACCACAAACAAGTCTTCAGTGTCAACAAGTTACACATGTTTACAAACTACATGCTATCCCCTGTCACTTCAGTCAAACAGTTGCCACTTCATAGCTGTCTGCCATGAAATAATCACAGTCAAACAGCAGACTACTTGCGCGGTGAAACTTCCGGATTTTCGACAACCAAATGGGAAGATAACTGTAATCTGAGGCCATATAACTTCACTTCGCTGACAAAAACAACAAAATGAAGGATCCCCAAGTCGAGCCGCGAAAGCACGCGCAGTGTGCACAAGCGAAACAAACACGTCTTACCGTGAGGAGCTCCAGACTGGGAATGCTTAATGCAGCAAGGGATCTTTTATGTGCACTTTCCCACAGACAGTTTTTCTCTAATGACTACAGGTTAGAATAATCAAATGTTTCACATCCAATAGCCGGTAACTGATTGATCAATGTGCTTTAATGGTGTCGTTAACTTTTCCAAGCTAAATGGTTAGTAAATAAAGATATGATTGTACTAGTGATCCTTTGTTACGATTAGTAGATGCTAGAGTTATCTGAATTAACACATTTTCTGGCGATACTATTGAAATGCTTCAACAACCAGAAACTGGAATGACAAATATCATCATCAGAATGTCATTCAACAGAAGCTGATTTTGGACTTTTCTTGAATATACTCTGAAGCAGTCGTGTGTTACAGACACCAGATATGTTCCGAAATGTTCTAGAACACATCTGGTTCGAATGATTAGTTCAAGGATATAGGATGTTAAGAAACGACGACGACTTGACATTTAATGGAATCGCAAATACAATATGGTATTAAGCATCTCGATTTCAAGGTCAAAACATTTGAATGAAAAGGAGTGGTGGAGGCGGGGGGGGGGGGGGGGGGGGGGGGGGGGAAGACTTATAGACCTACAACACCGAGTTTGTTTTAATTAAAAGTGCGCACCAAACCCACTGGTGTGTTAAAAATATAGAGGGACAGAAAAATGTTGACCGTGCGAGGATTTGAACAATTATTATACAAATGGCTAGTGAACTCCATTTTTTACTCTATCCTAGAACACAAACACTTTTGGGGAAAAAAGATACCTTTAAATCATCTTTCACCATTAGAAGAGTATTTTGTTGTTGTTGGGGGAGGGGGGGGGGGATTATAGGTTGTGGTTTGTTGGAGGATGTTGTTGGCTATTTTGGGGATAAAGGTTTGGGATTTTTCTTTGTTTGTTTGTTGTTGTTGATTTCTTTTTTCGGGCTATATTTAGTAAAAGTAAAAATAACTTGACTTTTGTGGCGTTAATTGTAAACAGGTCAAATGTATTCTCAAAAAATGCATTTTTGTGAATACATTTCTAATAATGTTGGTATTTGTTGTGTATTTTAAGAAATATACTTATATTAGAGCTTTTAAACTATGTAAAACGTGGGGGGGGGGGGGGGTTTGCAAATATATCTGCACATTATTTGAAATGAGTTGTGTCGTTCATTTTTACAATGTACTATATTTTATAAATATATTGCAATAACTGTTTATCGCTTTTTAACCCTCCATATTGAATCCACATTTTGGGGGAACAAATTAATTTTTGCTGTTGAATGTTATATAAATCGTTTTCTAGTTAAAAAGGTATCTCCCGAATACCTCCATCCCATCACCCATCCCTACACGTTGAATCTCGTATGTACATCCCTGATATTTCTTTCTCGAACCCATTGGGCTATTTCTCGTTCCAACCTGTGCACAACGTCTGGTATACCAAAAGCCGTAGAATGTTCTATCCGGTCTGTGTGATGGTGCATATATAAATATCCCTTGCTTTTCGTGAAAACAATGTAGCGGGTTTCCTCTCTGGGAATATATAAAATTACAAATGTTTGACATCCAGTAGACGATGATTAATAAATATATATGCTCTAGCTGTGTCGTTAAACAAAACAAACTTTCACTGTTTTGCTCGGGTGGATACACTGATCCTAATTCTAAATTACCATCAGGTGTTCTCGGGTAATGTGTACCCACCCTGTTTCCGCCACTGACTGTTACAGGCCTCTAAAAATTGCGAGAACGATGGTTTTGTTTGCGTGTTGGTCGCGCAGATTTAATTTTGAGTAACCTATTGTTTTGATCGCGCAAAATCTAGAGCACCATTTACTTGGATATAATGGGTTACACGTAACCGATAAATGGGTCACGCAGATTCTCAATTCTCAGAGGCCTGTTTTAAAGGGACACACCCTAGTTACGGCTAGTTGTTAACCATTACGGCGTTGTTTTTCGCTATTAAACCCATTTTTTCACAAATAAAATTGCACTTTACTTACCGTTTATTATTTAGAATATACATTTCCATTCACCTGCATTTTTCCTATTTCTGAAAAACGTGCGCGCGTTTGAGAAAAAACCGTTGAGCAGACAAGGTCTAATCTATTTTTAGACGGGATATTTCCATTTCAATGTCACAGACGTTGGTATACCACGTGACCGTTATCATTTTGGTTCGGTTTGTTTTCTCGTGCACGGTTCGCGCGATCAACATCAGTTGTTGTTGTTCATTTGTGAGATTTTTCTTCACAGTTCGTGAACATTTTCAGTAACAATAAAGTTCAGACAAGTAAGTATCTCAATACAAAACGTTACAAACCCTTAAAACCAATAATTTTGCTAAGTCCTATGATATCTGGAGAGGGGATACAACCAGGACAGAACAGTTGGAACATGTCCAGGAGAGGTGAAAAGAACGCACCCCAAGTCTTTGAAATTTGTCGTGACGTAGGCATTGTTGTGTTTCGAGCGACATCTACCGGTGACATCAGAATACAAACTTTCAAAATTATTTCAAGCAATTGGGACATGGGGATTCCCGTGGTATTTATCGATATAAAACTTGCTTTTTCACTCCATTTGATAAAAACGTGATCTAAGTGTGTTACAGGTTTGTAGATTAACCAAATTATAATTTATTTTCGCTGGATGGAACTAGGGTGTGCGGCTTTAACGGTTTAATTATTTAGTTGTAGTAGATGTACTAACAGGGTCAGGTAGCAGCGTCAAATTCTTAGCAAGCGTCAGTTAACGATGGTGATGATACAACAGTTTAATTATTTAGTTATAGTAGATGTATTAACAGGGTCAGGTAGCAGCGTCAAATTCTTAGCAAGCGTCAGTTAACGATGGTGATGAAACAACAGTTTAATTATTTAGTTATAATAGATGTACTAACAGGGTCAGGTAGCAGCGTCAAATTCTTAGCAAGCGTCAGTTAACGATGGTGATGATACAACAGTTTAATTATTTAGTTATAGTAGATGTACTAACAGGGTCAGGTAGCAGCGTCAAATTCTTAGCAAGCGTCAGTTAACGATGGTGATGAAACAACAGTTGAATTATTTAGTTATAGTAGATGTACTAACAGGGTCAGGTAGCAGCGTCAAATTCTTAGCAAGCGTCAGTTAACGATGGTGATGAAACAACAGTTTAATTATTTAGTTATAGTAGATGTACTAACAGGGTCAGGTAGCAGCGTCAAATTCTTAGCAAGCGTCAGTTAACGATGGTGATGATACAACAGTTTAATTATTTAGTTATAGTAGATGTACTAACAGGGTCAGGTAGCAGCGTCAAATTCTTAGCAAGCGTCAGTTAACGATGGTGATGAAACAACAGTTTAATTATTTAGTTATAGTAGATGTACTAACAGGGTCAGGTAGCAGCGTCAAATTCTTAGCAAGCGTCAGTTAACGATGGTGATGATACAACGATTTCTCTCTTGGTAACCAAGCAACGAAATCCATGGCGACAAGAACAAACAGAACTTTGTGGGATCATTCTCATCATAATCATAGCAGCAAGCAATTGCTTGTCAAGACTGCGGGATATATGAGGATTCCTCGTAAGCTAGAAGTTCTGTGGCTGTAGGTTCCACAAATAACCACATTGGTGTAGGATAGGAGCACGTATATTGGTGTAGGGGTGGGGTTTTTGCATTCGGAGCGAGAAAGAGTAAAACTGACATACAGACAGATACAGCGGCGTAGTGTGGGTTGCCAGCGCCCGGGGCAAGGCAAGTATTGCGCTCCCTAACCGTTAGCACTCCCCGAGCCCTTTCCAACAGTCCAAAATTTTACGCCCAGGGCAACCGCCCCGGTGGCCCGGCCCACACTACGCCACTGGACAGACAGACATACAAACAAATAGAAACAGATATATATATATATATATATATATATATATATATATATATATATATATATATATATATATATATGAGAGAGAGAGAGAGAGAGAGAGAGAGAGAGAGAGAGAGAGAGAGAGAGAGAGAGAGAGAGAGAGAGAGAGAGAGAGAGAGATTTTCCCATCCCTCTAAACATTAGAGAGAAAAAAAAAAAAAGTTTGTTTTATTTAACGACGCCACTAGAGCACATTGATTTTTTATCTTATCATCGGCTATTGGACGTCAAACATATGGTCATTTTGACACTGTTTTTAGAGGAAACCCGCTGTCGCCACATAGGCTACTCTTTTTACGACAGGCAGCAAGGGATCTTTTATTTGCGCTTCCCACAGGCAGGATAGCACAAACCACGGCCTTTGTTGAACCAGTTATGGATCACTGGTCGGTGCAAGTGGTTTACACCTACCCATTGAGCCTTGCGGAGCACTCACTCAGGGTTTGGAGTCGGTATCTGGATTAAAAATCCCATGCCTCGACTGGGATCCGAACCCAGTACCTACCAGCCTGTAGACCGATGGCCTGCCACGATGCCACCGAGGCCGGTTTAGAGATAAAGTGCCCGTTATAGTTGAAAGGTATCATATGTCACTTTGTCATGATTTTCAATATTAGCATTTCAACACGGCAGAAAAACTAATTTAAATTATTACAATATACTATTACAATTGCAAACGCCAAAGAAATTGTTTTTTAATAATAATAATAAAAAAAATTAAAAGAAGAAGATAGCTTCTTAATATATAGCACGTAACAAATTACATACCATTGAAATACGCGTGTATTAAAATATAAATTAACCAAAATATCCAGCTGTAGTTACATTATTCAAATTTGAAAATACCGTACGTTGTATACAGAATGGCGGTCATTTCAACAGAAGCGAGGCGTTTAGGTTTAGTTTGAATCATTTCCTCTTCTGGCTTCCATTGTTGGCATTGTTAAAGGTAGCCCGACAGCTGGCCCCACTTACCTCTCTCTCACGTTGTGGTGCAGCCCACCTTCTTTCAATCGTTTCACATTCCTGGTGACCACAAAACAGGAAGTTATGAATCCGTTTTCCAACAGAGTCATAACACAGTAACTCGGTCAATTTCGAATTATAGTTGTTCATTAGGTAGAGGAGAGGGTAAACTATGTCAATATAGCGGTACATATGAATATATATATATATATATATATATGTATATGTATATATACATATATATATAGAAAGAAATGTTTTATTTAACGACGCACTCAACACATTTCATTTACGGTTATATGGCGTCAGACATATGGTTAAGGACAACACAGATTTTAAGAGGAAACCCGCTGTCGCCACTACATGAGCTACTCTTTCCGATTAGCAGCAAGGGATCTTTTATTTGCGCTTCCCACAGGCAGAATAGCACAAACCATGGCCTTTGTTGTACCAGTTATGGATCACTGATCGGTGCAAGTGGTTTACACCTGCCCATTGAGCCTTGCGGAGCACTCACTCAGGGTTTGGAGTCGGTATCTGGATTAAAAACCCCATGCCTCGACTGGAATCCGAACCCAGTACCTACCAGCCTGTAGACCGATAGCCTAACCATGACGCCACCGAGGCCGGTACAGTTACGAAAGAAAACAAAAGAACAAAAAGTAGTAATCTTGTGTTTAATAATCTTGCAATAGATCTCCAACACATAGTAAAGCATTAAAACACAGTACATGTATCTTATTTGTAAAGCATACATGTATGTGTTGTTTCTTTTATATATGTATCTATGTATGTATGTTCGTTGTCTTCATCATTTAGTATACCTTGCCTTACTAAACATTACCTTTTATATGCCAATCGTGGAACATTTGGATGGAACGGTAAATTATCAGAGGAAGATGGGGCGGGGAGGGGGGCAGCCGAGTATACCTCAGGATGACATCTTATCAATTCCAAATCAGTGTCCTGATCCAGAACATTTGAAGGGGGACACATATAATTGTTTTTGTAGCCAGGTCTACGACTGTTGAAGTACCCACAAGATTACATTTTTTGGTAACAAACGTTATTACTAGTTTAATGTATAACCTCGTGTCTCCTTGCATATTACAAAGTTCTCGATTGCTAACCACGTGCGATGTTGGCATTGTTTTAGTAATCTATCACACCCTTTGAACATCCTACTTTTATATATTAAAGGTGTTTGCATGTTTCTGTCTAAATCTTAGGTTCTTATTTGAAATAGTAACTTTTCATATTTAGTCATTTCAGAACACGTAAAGTGTTATGTTTGCGATCAGTTTAAGTTTTCTGAATTGTCACACATCCTGAAAATTCAGTAGATTATATTTTTAAAGGGTACTTACAAAAATCTGGTATTAGCACACCTTTGGCGTGCACTAACTTGTCACATCTAGACACTGTTTTGAGCGTCAGTAGATATTAGGATAACCCAAAACATATTAGATGTACAGAAATGATTGTTATAAGCAAGAAACATTACGTTTCAACAAGAAGTACCTTTTTTTTTTCTTTTTCTTTTTTTTCTTCTTTTTTTTTTAAAGAGGAACATGTACCTTTAATGCTTTTGTCTTCTTTTATTTGATAAATAAAACTTCTTAAAACTAATACATCTTTTTTTTCTCTCTCTCTCTTGCAGCGTGTGGTGAACCATACGACGAGCACGATGACGACACAGGCTCTTCCCACATACCTCGTCACCACAGTCATAGTACGTGATTTACTTAAAGGGACGGTCTCAAAGTTTCCTAGTGACCTAAATATTTAGCAATTTTTTTTTGTGTGAAATGTAAAGATTATACCTTGAATTACATGTCAGCAGATAATTACATCCAAATAATTTAATTTACCACTATTTTATAAATGTAAATTAGTTGCAAAATCCAATAATAAGGTGTCCGATAAGTTAATGTGTAACATCACACTTTGAATTTGAATAATATTTCCATAATGACAAAGAACTTTCTGTTATTTTAATAGATGCGTACTTGTACTTTATATTTTTTTTTGCTAACGATCCCTTGTTACGTCGCCTGGTAATGCATTACTATTTTGGTATGCTCGAATTTATTAAGCAATTATTCCTTGTGAGATCAGTTAATTTGTAGCTATTTATTACAAATGCATGCAAAAAACAACGAAATATAGAACATGAAACTTTAAGAATGCACCATTAATATAGAAAATATATTTTATGTTTTCTATATTATATATAATAATCGACATGCCATATTACTTAGAGAAAATCAAGTCATCTCTAAACCGCTTTTTGGCTTTTTTTTTTCTTTTAATTTTAATGTTCGTTGCCTTCTACGTTGTTTTAAATTTCAATGATTTAATCAATTGTTCAGTATAGCTTGTGGATATTTAACTTCAAAGGATCTAAATCAGATTATTGGATTCATGGTGGTCCTTCTTTATGCTATCTGTTTAGACTGTCTGGGGCCGTCCAATAATTACATTTGGGATGGGGTGTATGTCAGGAGTTACGTAACGTTTCAAAACAATTATTATTTAATAAAATGCATCCAGTCATTACTATTTTGTTCTATGACATATTTTAAAGTATATTATTTAATACTAAACCAAACTAAACCAAAATACAAACAAACTTTAATATTTACATGTCACATTGTGCCATGGGAGTGTAATTTTAGATGGTGGAGTATCCTTAGAGGTACTAAACGTTAAATGGGGGAGGGGCTAAAAACAATTAATTTTTTTGCGTTACGTTACTGTTGAACGACCTCAACGCTACTGGGTTTATTATTATTCCAATGTGAACTCTGAAATGAATATTGTATGGTCTCTTCTCTATTCTAAGGATTTACTGTAGACTGTGTTATTGGTTTCAAACTTTGTCTGATGTTTCTAGGCATCAGGCACTAATACATCCCCCCAAATATATTCTGGCTTTGATTTTTTTTAAATTTAATTGGGTTGCCCTTTTTTCTTAGCACGCTCTCCACACACACACACACACACACACACACACAAATACCGATAATAATAAATTAAAATTTAAAAAATAATAATAATAATAATGAAAATATTCCTGGATTCACCCCTGTAGTATACAGCAGATACATGAATATATAAAACAATGGAACTATTCCATATCTGTGTTCCAGGACGCGCCGTACGTCGTGATGAAAGAAGGCGGCGGCTACGACGGCTTCATGATCGACGTGCTCAGCGCCATCGCCGACAAGGTGGGCTTCCGCTACACGATCCGGCCGAGGAGTGACGGCGTGTACGGCAGACAGGACGTCGACGGGCAGTGGACCGGCATGGTCGGCGAGCTTATCAGACACGTGAGAATTATTGTGTCATGCTATGTTATATTACATGTGATATAATATTTGTTACCGGCCTCGTTGTTAAGCCATCGGACATAAGGCTGGTAGGTAATGGGTTCTCCCCTCGGTATGAGATTAATTAATAATTGTATGATATACCAGTAGGTATGCATATGACTGTACAAAAATATATAAAATGTCATTAAAAGTACAGAAGGTATAGGCTTACGGGTGTGTGTATGTATGACAGGCAAGCCCTCCAATAAAATAATCGGTGGGGCAGTTCCAAAACCCCAACACCCTACCCCACCCCACCACCCCCACCCCCACCGCACACGCACAGACACACACACACACATAATTTCGCTATCCATAGAACACAACAATAATACATAACAATAATATCTTTAATGTTTTCAAGGACGCTGATATCGCAGTAGCAAACATGGCGATCACCTCAAGTCGTGAGCGAGTGGTCGACTTCTCGAAGCCGGTGTTGATGGAGGGAGTCCGACTGTTGACGAGGAAGCCCGAGACCCCGGTGCCCGGACTCGGCCTGCTAGTGGAGCCGTTCGCCACCGAGCAGTGGTTCGCCATCCTGATCGCCTTCCTCCTCGTCAGCATCCTCTTCGTCGTCATCGGCAGGTTCAGCCCCTACGAGTGGACGCACGTCGTGCCCGGCAAGGACACGAGAGGCGCCAGACACAGCTTCGGCTTGAGGGACAGTTTTATGTTCACCTTCAGTACTCTGACGTGGCAAGGTAAAATACCGTTGATGGTCAGTTTTATGTTTACTTACAGGACAAGGTAAGAAACCAATTGATGGTCAGTTTTATGTTTACCTTCAGTACACTGACGTGGCAAGGTAAGAAACTGTTGATGGACAGTTTTATGTTCACCTTCAGTACATTGACGTGGCAAGGTAAGAAACCGTTGATGGACAATATTATGTTCACCTTCAGTACACTGACGTGTCAAGGTAAGAAACCGTTGATGGTCAGTTTTATGTTCGCCTTCAGTACACTGATGTGGCAAGGTAAGAAACCGTTGATGGTCATGTCACGGGGATTCTATAATGCCCGTAACTGGATGAAACACGATTATCCAAATATCTCTCCTAACTGTATATCTATTAGATCTCTCTGTAACGAGCAGTTATACCCGCTGTGGCTCGTCTAGGTATGATCAGAGATACGATCTTATATAAAGTATATATTATTATAGCACGTTTAGTTCACTAGAAAACACAACAAAACACAATACACTTTGGAATCTGTATTAACCTACGCTGACAAATGTACTGCCGCAGTAGTTAATTAATAACAACAATAATAACAACCCAGAACTGATCACTTAATTAGTTAATCTCTAGGTGTCTAGTTTACACAATATGCTAATCACTTCACCGTGACACAACACCCACACGTGTGATAATTGAGAAACGCTAACACACACACGTGCAATAATGGAGAAACGCTTCCAGGGGAACTTAATTAATAAAGGAATTACAACACTATTCCTAACTGGTTAATTTTTAATTAACCCTAACTACTCATTCAATAACCTTGTAATACAGAATTAATACTGGTACCTATCACAATAAAGACAATAACCTACAGTTTACCTAGGTCATCTAGGATGACTGGCTAAGCTTTATATATATATATATATATATATATATATATATATATATATATATATATATATATATATATATATATATATATCAGAACGGTGAGCCTACAGAATACTGCGTCAGATGACCAGCAGCACCGTCTAAATAATATTGGTATAATACAGTATTAAAATATTTAAAGTCACATCAATCACATCAAGGTTATACACAGAGCAGAAATATATATTTACCAAAGTCCCGTCTGAACTAATATAGATCGTTCAGTGGACGGACAGCGATCCCCTGGAGCCTTCCTAGTTCTCTCCGATATATCTAAAATCCTAGCTATTTATTCAAAACTCTCAGAGACAGCGAATATCACCTGGAGGTACAAGGTGGTACCTCACGTATCATGTGGTTTTCCACAACCACCATGCCGGCATATTTTTCTCTGATCGTCAGACTGACTGTCGCCATACCGCGAGCAATCCCCTGGCCATAAACAGCACTACCGGAGATATTACGTAACTACTAGCCACATGGCCTCCACACCTGCGCTGGGTGTGTATTAGACGATCGCCGCGCAAAGGTATTACGTAACAAGTTGCCCATCTGGGCTAAGTGCATTTGGAACTGCACACGGTCCTCTAAAACAATTAATATCGCCACAGGCGAAAAGAAATTAAGAGCATGTACCTTCACAGGTCAGTTTTATGTTCACCTTCAGTACACTGACGTGTCAAGGTCAGAAACCGCTAATGGTTAGTTTTATGTTCACTTTAAGAAACAAGGTAAGAAACCGTTGATGGTTAGTTCCTTTTTTACCGTCAGTAAAACCTGACTAAAAAACCTAATATTTATAAATAAATATGCTCATCTTTTTTTCTTTTTTTCTTTTTTGATTATAAGATATAAATAATTGCATATCTAAGTGTAAGGCGCTCAAATAAAATCTACCCAACCAATTTGCATAAAAAATTATTGGTACGGGTTACGCATTACATATTACGTACATGTTTAGGCATATAAATATTACGGCAACTGGAATTTGGACCTAATTAATACTGATGCCACACTGTCGTAATACTGATGCCACACTGTCGTAATACTGATGCCACACCGTCATGTGGTCTGCTTATATATATATATATATATATATATATATATATATATATATATATATCTTACAGGATACCGAGAACACCCTCGATCTTTATCCGGACGTATCCTGGCCGCCTTCTGGTTTATGTTCACCATCTTCTCCATCCTGGCGTACGCCTCCAACCTGACGGTCTTCCTCCTGGCCAGGGAGGAGGCCAAGCCCGTGATGCCCTTCAAGAACTACCATGACCTCGTGCAGGACGGCAACATAGACGTGGGCGTCGTCAGGGACGGCTACGCGTTTCAGCGGCTGCGCGGAGCGCAGTCGTACAAGCACCTGGCGGACTACATCGAGAGTCGGCAGACGTTTGTCGAGTCCGTCGACAACGGCGTCCGGCGCGTAAAATCGTCGGACAGGGACTTCGTCATGCTGATGGAGTCGTCCACGGCCGACTTCTACACGACGTACAACTGCGATCTGATGCTGTATGGAAACACGCTGTTCTCCACCGGGCTGGGATTTGCTTCTCCGAGAGGTGAGTGAAGTTTAAAGTTTATATAAGTTTGATGAGTCCATTAGAGCACACTCAGGCACGGCGGAAGCAAGTAGACATTGGGGAGAAGGGGTTGGGTGTTGACTGAGATCGAAGGCGCAAAAGAAAGTTTCTAGGGTGTTCGGGGGTATTCTTCCCCGTAAAATTTTAAAAACTAGATGTGTAGACCTAATAATGGTGTTATTTTGTACTCACATGTCTTTATCACAAAATCACAAAAAAAGTTATTGCCAATGGGAGGGGATACACATAAGGTACATGATCTTAAAGCAAAGGTTTGACAATAAATTGTTAATATATAAGAACGAAATCTGTCGCGCTGTCAAATGGTAATTATTAAGATGGGATTGTCTGACTTCAAAAGCTAAATAGCAGTATCTGGCCAGATATATTGCACTTTCATTTTCACTAAGACATTAAAAACAATCAAAAGTAGGTCGGGCCATTTGACACCCCCACACATCCACACCCCGCATTATTATTTTTAATGCATTAATATTTAATTTTTTAATGCACCTTTACTTTCATTTTCACTAAGACATTAAAAATAACCGAAAGTAGGTCTGGCCACTCTGAACGCCCTACATTATAATAGTTGGGTTTTTTTTAATGTATCTTTACATCAACAGGTTCGCCTATTCGAGACCACATCAGCAAGGCCGTGCTGGAGCTGAAGGAAGACGGGACGATCCACCAGCTGTACAACAAGTGGTGGGACAGGCGGCGCTGCGGCAAGTACGAGGAGGAACAGGCCAAGTTCGACAAGAAGAAGGATCTGCCGTTCAAGGCGTACGCCGTCAACCCCCGGGACATGGCCGTCGCGTTCCTCCTGCTCATGGTGGGCGTCATCGCCGCCGTCGTCTTCCTCGTCGTCGAGAACGTCGTCAGCAGGATGAGAACCACGGTGAGGGCCGCTGTAGTCAGGGACCCGATAGTCAAGCAACCCAAACTGTAGCTTCGCGCGCACATAGTGAGTGCCTAGAACTACATGTAGGCTTGGTAGAGAGAGAGATAAATTAGGCTTAGGTTGTAGAATTAGATGAATATGGCATAATGCTATAACTATAAGGCTATGACTATAATTAAGGCTTTTTAACTGACAATGATGAATGTAAGAATAAAATAAGGCTTTTTAACCCACTATGATGGGCGCAAGAATACAAAGTGGTTTTCACTCGCCATGATGAACACGTGACAATCAGAAGCTTAGCCAAATATTCAGTTTTAAGTCTCCATCCATTAGTGATAAATTTCTAATAAGCCAGTGTTTAAAAATATATATATACATGTATATATAATTGAAAAATATAGTAGTAATTAGAGTGGGTTTATTTACGGGTGTTTTTATTTTTCAGAAATTTGCACCAGGTTCCGTGCAGGCTCGCACACACACCGAGGATCGAATTACCGGGGACAGGATAGAACGGTTCTCTGCTGACGGTGACACGAAACCGGAATCCGGAGATGGTGCCAGAGGTCAACCTTGAAACTATGACGTCTTCGGTGTTCTTCCGCTCACAATATTTGAATTAGCTCGAGGAGTTAGTTACTTCCTGATGTACACAATGTTAATGTAATAAGAACACACATAAAAAAGGAACTCTTTTTTTTTAAGTGTAACGACTTTCAGTCTACGGTTTTGTTTATAGGCCTACTGTTTTTATATTTCGTCATACTAAAGACGTAGCCTACATGCAACAGTCTCTTGGAATAACAAAAGGCACGCATGTACGCATACATGCAGACATACACACAAAAACACACCCATACAAAAAAAATAATGAAATATAACTGAAAAAAACCCCCAACCAAACATAAAAATACAAACAAACAAAAACAACATACATATTGTTTGTACATTGTAAACGCGCCTATTATTTGCAACACGGTAAACTTAAACACCATTTTGAAAATATCAATAGCCATTGGTCTGTTTGAAATTTAACAATATATATATATATATATATATATATATATATATATATATATATATATATAGGCTTAGAAAATTCAGTGGATTAATAAATCTTTGTTTCCAACCTTAAACAGAAATATGTTTTAGACTAGCTAATCAAAATGGCTCCGTCTTCATATATATATATATATATATATATATATATATATATATATATATATATATATATATATATGTATATACACACACATATATACATACATACATACATATATACATATATATATATCCGACAGACATGTTGAAGTCGGTTACTAATGTGTTTTACATTACGCTATCTATTTGTGTTAATGAATAAAACTTCAAAATCTGTCGTGATGACACTGAGATAAATTTAGAACTGATCGTAGTTTTCCAATGGGTTAGAATGACACTATCAAACCAATCGGAATTATCCCAACTTTACCCATGCATTCAGCTGGAATTGGTCATGGTTTCTTAATTGGTTAGAATAGCACTAACAAACCAATTAGAACACCCCTTTGCCCTGTACATTTTAATAATTATTTTTGTACAGATACACCATTGTATGTCATATATTTGGGCTTATTTTGTATATTCCATGTGACATTACTTGAAATACATCTTCACAAGCCAGTAGGCCTATAGTATAATAGTTCTTTGGCTTGCGAAGATGCTTGACATAATACAAGTGCGACATCACCTTATAATAATGGACATTTAATAGTATTTGTGTGTACATGTACAAAAGTACAAGGCATCATTAAAGAAGCGGCGTTGAACAAAGTGCTGTGATGACTGTAAATAGGACATCAATATTCAGTGTGCATACAATCACAAGTGAAATAACACATAGTCTCAAAATATTGCATGTATGCTTCTTTTGTACTTTTAGTTTTCTTGAAATTGCAAATAGGATATACATTTTGCCATTGCATCGTTGATGCATTATCGGTGTCTTTAAAATTGTATTTTTAATTTTAAAAGACTTTTTATGGGCTGATGGGTGGGTGTAAATTGTAAATATTCAAGTTGTAAATGCATTTGCTATACCATTTCAAAGCAAAACAGTATGTGCAAATTGTGTTTTATTGTAAATGTAATTCCAAAATATAACATTTCCCACTTGATACGAATTTATGAACAAATGTATATTCAGATGGATGTATTTGCAATAGTTTCAGATTATAATATTTAGCCTGATTATTCATTTGTGGAAAAGTGGTCTTGCAGTTCTTGGAAATATTTGAACTCTTGACATGACAAAGTTTGTATTACATCGTCTTTGTACATTTTGAAGTGGATTTTGTTGGTGGTTTTTAAATTTTAAAAAAAAAGAAGTTTTTATTTTTACTTTTTACGTTTTTGTTTTGGCTTTGATAAAGACCTAATATAACCGTGTTATATGATTGTCTCCGTTAATTGGTCCTGTATTGGTGCTATGTATAGTTGTAACAATTATCATCGTCATCGTCATCTTTTGTTTTAGATGACATTGTCGTCATTGTCATGTTAGTGGCTATAAAACACCCTGAACGTTCAACACCATTTTAGTTCAGATCATACTTGTAGTATTTGTGTGTTGCCATTTTATTAGTTTGTCGTTAGTACAGGTCATACTTAAAATAATTTCATATTTTGACCTTCTTTTTTCCTCCTTTTCTTCTTTTACTTTCTTCCTTTCTTTCATTACGCTCGGGTTTCGATTGGTTGAAATTTAAACCTCTTTATTCTCCTGTTACTGCTACTCTACCCCAACACTATTCTTTTTGTTGTTTTTTTAATTAAGTCTGTATGCTTCATACAATTAAACTGTATGACGGACAAGAAATTCCGAAAATATGTTTAAAGATAAACAGTTATTTTCATGTGGCATTTTGGATTTTATTTTATTTTTCTATTACTTGAGACATTTCTTTAGAACAAACTAATATTGTATAATTTTTCTATGATGAAACATATGCGCATTTGTTTATTGTACATCGTATAGTTTTACTGCATTTTGGTTGTAAATAAAATCATGCGAGTTTGTAACTATATTTCTATTTTGGTGTCACGCGCATTCACAACTGTCATATTAAAATCAGTATCTAGTCCTGTTTCTTCTATTTAATGTCAACATGAACAAGAGCAATATTTGGATTAACGAAAAAAACAACTCTGTATTTTGGTTGAAATGTCACTTTGTTTCATGTTTGTAACGCATCCATTTTACAGGCGCGTTAGCACAGGTTCGAAAGCCCCTTCCCTGCTCCCCATTGAATATTTAAAATGTATTTTCAACGATCACCCCCACCTCCCTCTCCAGAATTTCTTGCACGTGCCTGATTTCTTGGAGTACATGAAGCAAAGCATCAATAAACCATGATGCAATTATGAATGGTTTTATTATCTATTAATTATTAAGTGTAAAGTAACTGTTATCTTACCTTCATCTCGTCTCTAAATAACTGTAAGAAAACTTAATTCACATGATGATCTCAGTGCAGTCAATGGCGCCAGGTTTGTAGTCTCTAGGGGACAAGTGTTGTTCTGTAGGTGTACAAGTGTGAACGGAATATTGTGCACAACAAAGGCCTACAACACGAATTCGACCCCAATTCTTTACTGGTATCACTTGGGTAGGCACTAAACGTAAAACCTTACCAGTGATGCGGTAGGCACTAATCCCATTGTGATGCAGGGGTTACGGAACACGGAAGACCGCCGGGACCAGGCCCCCACCCCGCCCCCAGTTTTTCCTGTTATTGTGTTCAGAAGGTTGGAATTGCTATATAAGGACACTTGAAATTCGAAAAATATTTCGGGGGAGCATGTCCCTAACATTGTACACTACGGCTATTTAGTATCTAACATATGGTTAACCCAGAGAGAGAGAGAGAGAGAGAGAGAGAGAGAGAGAGAGAGAGAGAGAGAGAGAGAGAGAGAGAGAGAGAGAGAGAGAGAGAGAGGGGGGGGGGGAGAGAGAGGAGAGAGAGAGAGAGAGAGAGAGAGAGAGAGAGAGGGAGGGAGGGAGACGTACCCTCTTCCGCCATGTACGGTACGCTATTTCGATCCCCCGCCCACCTCCCCCAAGTTAAAATGCAACTCAATAAATATTTAGCCCCTTTGAATACGACTACGGTAAACGCAGGACATTGACATTTGGTACTGTGTTCATGTGCTATTATTATGTCAGGTCACGACAACATTAGGTGGGTTTTCTGACAGAATACTGTTTAGACTATAATTTCTATACATTCCACACACTACTGTGTCGTTTACAATTACATGTAGTAGAATGTGGGTATAGTTATTATATGGATTAGATTAGTGCATATACACGTTAACTTTCCCCGTAGTTACAATATTTCATAAAGTAAAAACGTTTTTCAATTTCCGAATAATCTTTGTGTGTGCGTATATATCTTCTGTGAAATTTAGTTAGATTAGCCTACCGATTTAAAAATGCATATTGTAACTGACATTAGGTCTACATTTCTTTGTTATATGTGTGGCATATATTCGGCAAATTATACAATCATTTAATAAACGAATGCACTTAGAGAATAAAAGGGTTTTTAAAAGATCTGAATTGATTTTTATTTTTTTTTAAACATTTTAAATGCTGTAGATAGCTACCCTTTAACGTGTGTACCTCTTTTGTTTTGGCAGCTAGACTGGTTCTTGTGTCTATTTAACCGAAATAACGTTTTCTTTCCACTAACATGTAATCTAAAACCTGAACCCGTCTTGTGATTGTGTACCTAGTGTAACTTAACATTAAAATATCTTCTTCTTTTTTGGTCAATAATGCTGCTTGTATTTTTATCTATAATAAAGGCAATTTAAGACAATTTGTTGTGTCATTCATTTATTCATTTTCCTGATCCTTTATACACAAATTTACTAATTTGTTTGTGGAATATTTACATAGCTTACACACACACAAGAAACAACAAGGAAAGAAATGTTTTATTTAACGACGCACTCAACACATTTTATTTACGGTTATATGGCATCAGATATATGGTTAAGGACCACACAGATATTGAGAGAGGAAACCCGCTGTCGCCACTTCATGGGCTACTCTTTTCGATTAGCAGCAAGGGATCTTTTTTATATACACCATCCCGCAGACATGATAGTACATATCACGGCCTTTGTTACACCAGTTGTGGAGCACCGACTGGAATGAGAAATAGCCCAATGGGTAAGAAACGAAAAATCGAGGGTAAAAATACAAGGACAGATATATTCAACTGGTCGGCATGGACTTGAAAGGAGCGGGGGGGGGGGGGGGGGGGGTGAAGTGGGCGGTATCCTTTGAAAATGAGAAATATTGTGGACTTCAAGATTGAGAATAGATATATACACTGGAACCCGATGCTAGGCTGCCAATGGTCTTGCCATTATAATACCAAAGGATGTTTACAATATTTGCTACACAAACTACAACCCTTGATGTCTTTTTCTTCTTTCAAATTGTCCAAATATATAACGATACTGTTGACCAATATAATCTAAAATTGAACGCCTGTGTGGGGGTTTTCAAAGTACAAATAAAGTTTGTTTTATTTAACGACACCACTAGAGCACATTGATATATTAATCATCGGCTATTGGATGTCAAGCATTTGGTAATTCTGACTCGTAGTCAAAAGAGGAAACCCGTGACATTTTTTTAATGCAGCAAGGGATCTTTTATATGCACTTCCCCGCAGACAGGAAAGCACATACCAAGGCATTTGACCAGTTGTGGTGCACTGGTTGGAACGAGAAAAAATTAAATCAGTTGAACGGATCTGCTGAGGTGGTTCGATCCTGCGACGCAAGTACCTCAGCGAGCGATCAACCGACTGAGCTAAATCCCGCCCCTTCAAAGTACAAAGAGTTATACAAATCGTATGGTAATATTACGTCTATAAAAGTCAGTCAGTGTTTCACAGCCTTCACAAATAGACATAATGAAATATATTAAGATATGATGAAATATATTAAGACAAAAACGTTTAGCAGTTTCAGTGGATCCGTTCAACTGATGGGGGGGGGGGGGGGGGGGGGGGGGGGGGGTTCTCGTTCAAATCAGTGCACCACAACTGGTCAAAGGCCGTGGTATGTGCTTTCCTGTCTGTGGGAAAGTACATATAAAAGATCCCATGCTGCATTAAAAAAATGTAGCGGGTTTCCTCTATTGACGAGTCTGAATTAACAAATGTCTGACATCCAATAGCCGATGATTAATATATCAATATACTCTAGTGGTGTCGTTAAACAAAACAAACTTTTTTTTAGCCGTTTAGTACCACAGTATTGTACTTCATATTTAACCTCCCAACCCAAGCTACATTCAATGACGGGACAGGTATACATTTCATTTAGTATTGAGAATCTCCCGATACTTAAAACTGACAAATGATGCATCAAATAAATTCAGTGTCTGGTTTCATTTTGAAAGTCACAAATTTTATTTTATTTTAACACATTTACCAAGTTGCTAAACGGTTTTTTTCTGGTATAAATGAAGTTGTGGAAAAAGTTATATACTAGTAACACATGTGATAGCAGATATAATTTTAATGACGACAACAGTTTTATACACAAAATAACAAATGACATATATAGACAATTGTCATGGTGTGCTTTTAATTACTACAAATGGCACTTGTCAGATTGGGACACATTTTGGGACAGTGGTCAATTATATGAGGCAACACAATACACGTTAACCGTAATACATAACTGTATTAAGTAAACGAAATGTACAGTTTCACACTAAATATTCAGGTTGTTCTTGATTACTAAACTTGATTACTACAATAAGTATAATTAGTAGTTTCCTAGTTTAAATAAAAATTGAAAAAAAAAAGAAAGATTAAATATATCCTATTACTAATGGGAGACATCAGAATGTGGGGATGCATCGATTTGTCCATCATTGTTTCTTTCTCTCACACACGCACACGAACAAGCTGTCACATAGGCCAGAACTGACTATGCTATATATATATAAACACACACACACTTAACAAAACAAAATAACTGAACAATATAAATAATGTCTACACTTCATATTGTGACATTTTATCAAACAACTGATTCACAGACAAATATATAACAACAAAATATAGGAAAGACCTTAAAGATAACAAAAGATATGTTACAGTGTATAAAACAAAACACAAATATTAAAATTACTATTATTGCTGATGTTATATGGCTATATGCACACACAATTAGACATGTGCACGTTTGTATGTATTCGACTACGTATAAATGTTCGGTATACAAATAACACACACAGACACACACAAACACATACACGGACACATGTACACGCACACACACACACACACACAGAGAGAGAGAGAGAGAGAGAGAGAGAGAGAGAGAGAGAGAGAGAGAGAGAGAGAGAGAGAGAGAGAGAGAGAGAGAGAGAGAGAGAAGAAAAGACCTTGTAAATCTTGACAAAATAAAGAAAGTGAAATAAGATATCTAAGAGAGAGAGGGAGGGAGAGGGCATTGAGAGAGAGACAGAGCTTGCGAATAATTTGTATCATATCAATCCAACATTAGACGACAAAAAAACTGTCTAGCGAACAACCGCTCGCTGTCCTGAACATGCATCAGAGCTGCGTTCAACCAGACCGAGCGGAAAAACGTCCGCTAGACTGGTTTATGCGCTTCTAGGTAGGGAACCAATCAAACAGGTCGCGAACGTTAGCGAAACGTTTGCTGGCTGAACTTGGGGTGGCTACATTACTATATCGATGTGCCATTTATTTCTGATAAAGAAGTAAAAATGGGACTTGTATTATCGTCCGTTGCCCTGTTTCGGTTAGGGACCTGTTCCGGTGGATGCACATTTGACATTGCTGATTTCGGGAAAGTAAACAAATGTCAGTTACATTGATAGAAATATTCGTAAAATTTAGGTTAAAATGAACTAACTTATCCCACTCCTTAACATGGCACATTTCAATGATTTTCAAAGACTGTAATTTGAGAAAAAAAAACACCTTATTTTTAAACTTATTTTTGTTTGCTATCAGCTGTACTGCTCTAGTTATTAAAGTCACATGATTGTCACGGTGTCTGCTGACAAAACTCTCTTCAAAGACACTAGACAAAAACATATATATGATTATTATACGTTTTAACATAAAAATCTTTCTATATATTTGTTAAAATTCTGAATGCATCTTATATTTTTTCACCAAACAATTTTACCATTATAACCCTTCATTTTCTAAAATTATAGCGCAGTTGCAAGACGTCAGAATTGTTATATATTCGTTTTCCAAATATTTTGTCTATTAACACTGGTTCTTGAGAACTCCATTTTGTTGTAATTTGCATTAAAATATTGAAAATAATTTTTTTATAAACTATTACAAGTGCATGCTTTGTTGAACAGTATACATATTTTGATAAAAAAAATTATTTGTTTTGTTTTCGACAGTTCTGGCTGTAAGCCGTACCACAAAACATTTCACTCACTTAAGCCCCAGTCATAGTGTCACGTTTTGGGTACGCCGTTGTGCCCCGTTCTGATCCCCACGTTCTGGGGAAAAAAATGAAAATTTAGTGCGGGTGCCACGTTGTCGCTACGTGCTAGCCACGCTGTAGCCTCGTTGTAGTCCCGCTGTGGCACGACTGACAGGTGACACCGAAGATCGAAGTCGGGTTATGCCTCGCTGCCGTCACGCTCTAGCCTCGCTGTCGCCACGTTGTGCCTCGTTATGTTATGCTGCCGCCACGCTGCAGCCACGTTCATATAAAACACTGCCCGCATGATTTAACTGCCGAGCGATATATATCTACATTTTACATTCTACAACTTAACAGAAGCATGGCTAGAAGGAAACCGACTGCCGCCAAAGGGTCCAGGAACAGGGAGGATGTGGATCCCCCTCTATCCCAGACACCCCAGGGAGATGAGCCAGAAGAAGAGGAAGAAGAGGGTAGTGTATCCCCCGCCAGAGGTAGAGGCCGTGGAAGGGCCCGTGGAGCCGTGAGAGGGACAGCCAGGACCCCTAGTGAAGAAGACCAGACTAGGGAACGTCCACCCCCCTCCCCGAAGTACCTGCCATGAGGGAAAGGTCTTCCCCCACAGTACTGTCTGAGGCACAGGAGGACCTGGTGGAGTGGATACAGGCAAACGAATGCCTGTACAACAAGGGTAAGTATTTTACTTAGTTTTTATTAAATTGTAAATTATTTAAATTATTATTAATATTTGTATTGGCAGTGTAGAGTACAGTACAGCACATCATAATGTAGCATTATAACTTTCCTTTCCATACGTTTTTTCAGTTTTCAACATTTTCATATTTATGTAGAACGTTTTGACAAAATGTAATTAATTTGGGGAATAATCAACTTCTTTTTCATGTTTTATATTATATTGTAAGTATAATTTCTTCTCTTTTCTCGGGTGGGCATTAAAATTTTATAAATATATTTTAAAAATATTTTACTGTTTTATATCATTGCAGGTCACCCCAAGTACAAGGACAGTGGGCACAAGTTTCAGCTGTGGTCGGCCAAGGCTACCGAGTTGGGCATCACACCGAAGGCCCATATGACCTGGTGGCAGAACCAGCGCTCCAAATATGGCCGCCTGACCCGTTCCTTGGGGGCCAGTGGGTCTGGGCGCAAGGAAGACAGCGAAGAAGACAAGTGGTGTCGCCACAGCTTCCAATTCCTGGGGCGATTCATCAGCCGGACACACTCCAGAAGTGGTGTTGATGTAAGTTAACAAATGTTTGCCAATTTTAATTATCACTTTTACACAGTACAGTGTACAATTTCTATATAACATTACAGTACCATATCAGTGTAAATGAGGAGAGGTAGAACAATTAATAAGTCTAAATATATGTTGCTTGTGTGATATGTTTCAGCTTGATGCTCTCATGAGACAGAAATACCCTGATGTAGCGCCACCAGAAACCGATACACAGACCGAAACACAGACAGAGGGTGACGACGAGGACGACAAGGTACAGGGTGCTGCTGGTGAGGCCGACACTTCCACCACCGCCTCAGCAGCCTCCACCAACACCAGCACCGGCGTCCCAAGGAAGAAGAGAAAAAGAGTCCAAGTCAGAGGAGTCCCCGTACGTGCAGGAACTGCACGAGGCAATAAAGCGGTCTGCAGAGCTCCAGGCACAGGTGGCTACGCTGATGGCCGGTGGTTCAGACAGCTGTAGCAGGGAGAGACACCAGTGGGGCGCGTGGATGTCGTCTTCTATGCAGCAGATTCCAGACAGTCTCTGGCCAAGGTGGTTTCAAATTAACTTTATTTATTCTTGTCTTTCTTTTCTTTTCTTTCCTCTTACCTATCTTTCCTCTAACTTTTCTACACCTTCTTTGCATTTTGCTTTATTGTACACAGTACAATGTACAGGACTAAAATACAGTACAACAACATCAGGTCCTACAACAGCAGGTTCCACAACAGCAGTTCCTACAACAGCAGGTCCCACAACAGCAGGTTCCACAACAGCAGTCCTACAACAGCAGGTCCTACAACAGCAGGTCCCACAACAGCAGGTCCTACAACAGCAGGTCCCACAGCAGCAGTTCCTACAACAGCAGGTCCTACAACAGCAGGTACCACAACAGCAGATCCTACAACAGCAGGTCCTACAACAGCAGGTCCCACAACAGCAGGTCCCACAACAGCAGGTCCTACAACAGCAGTCCTACAACAGCAGGTCCCACAGCAGCAGTTCCTACAACAGCAGGTTCCCACAGCAGCAGTTCCTACAACAGCAGGTCCTACAACAGCAGGTCCTACAACAGCAGGTCCCACAGCAGCAGTTCCTACAACAGCAGGTCCCACAGCAGCAGGTCCTACAACAGCAGGTCCTACAACAGCAGGTCCCACAACAGCAGGTCCCACAACAGCAGGTCCTACAACAGCAGGTCACAACAGCAGGTCCTACAACAGCAGGTCCCACAACAGCAGATCCTACAACATCAGGTCCTACAACAGCAGGTCCCACAACAGCAGGTCCTACAACAGCAGGTCCTACAACAGCAGGTCATACAACATCAGGTCCTACAACAGCAGATCATACAACATCAGGTCCTACAACAGCAGGTCCCACAACAGCAGTTCCTACAACAGCAGGTCCCACAGCAGCAGGTCCTACAACAGCAGGTCCCACAACAGCAGGTCCTACAACAGCAGGTCTACAACAGCAGGTCCTACACAGCAGCAGTTCCTACAACAGCAGGTCCTACAACAGCAGTTCCTACAACAGCAGGTCCTACAACAGCAGGTCCTACAACAGCAGGTCCCACAACAGCAGTTCCTACAACAGCAGGTCCTACAACAGCAGTTCCTACAACAGCAGGTCCTACAACAGCAGGTCCTACAACAGCAGGTCCTACAACAGCAGGTCCCACAACAGCAGATCATACATCAGGTCCTACAACAGCACACACAGCAACAGCAGTCCTACAACAGCAGGTCCCACAGCAGCAGGTTCCACAACAGCAGGTCCTACAACAGCAGGTCCTACAACACAACAGCAGCAGTCCTACAACACAACAGCAGCAGTTCCTACACACAGCAGGTTCCTACAACAGCAGGTCCCACAGCAGCAGTTCCTACAACAGCAGGTCCTACAACAGCAGGTCCTACAACAGCAGGTCCTACAACAGCAGGTCCTACAACAGCAGGTCCTACAACAGCAGGTCCTACAACAGCAGGTCCCACAGCAGCAGTTCCTACAACAGCAGGTCCCACAGCAGCAGGTCCTACAACAGCAGGTCCTACAGCAGCAGGTCCACAACAGCAGTTCCTACAACAGCAGGTCCTACAACAGCAGGTCCCACAACAGCAGTTCCTACAACAGCAGGTCCCACAACAGCAGGTCCTACAACAGCAGGTCCTACAACAGCAGGTCCCACAACAGCAGGTCCTACAACAGCAGGTCCTACAACAGCAGGTCCCACAACAGCAGGTCCTACAACAGCAGATCCTACAACAGCAGGTCCTACAACAGCAGGTCCCACACAGCAGTTCCTACAACATCAGGTCCTACAACAGCAGTTCCTACAACAGCAGGTCCACACACAGCAGTACAACCTACAACAGCAGGTCCTACAACAGCAGGTCCTACAACAGCAGTTCCTACAACAGCAGGTCCTACAACAGCAGGTCCACACAGCAGTCCCACAACAGCAGGTCCTACAACACAGCAGTCCCACAACAGCAGGTCCTACACAGCAGGTCAGCAGCAGTTCCTACAACAGCAGGTCCTACAACACAACAGCAGGTCCTACAACAGCAGGTCCCACAACAGCAGTTCCTACAACAGCAGGTCCTACAGCAGGTCCTACAACAGCAGGTCCTACAACAGCAGATCCTACAACAGCAGGTCCTACAACAGCAGGTCCTACAACAGCAGGTCCTACAACAGCAGGTTCCTACAACAGCAGGTCCTACAACAGCAGGTCCTACAACAGCAGGTCCTACAACAGCAGGTCCTACAACAGCAGGTCCTACAACAGCAGGTCCTACAACAGCAGGTCCTACAACAGCAGGTACCACAGCAGCAGTTCCTACAACAGCAGGTCCCACAACAGCAGGTCCTACAACAGCAGGTCTACAACAGCAGGTCCTACAACAGCAGGTCCCACAACAGCAGATCATACAACATCAGGTCCTACAACAGCAGGTTCCACAACAGCAGGTCCTACAACAGCAGGTCCTACAACAGCAGGTCCCACAACAGCAGGTCCTACAACAGCAGGTCCCACAGCAGCAGGTCCTACAACAGCAGGTCCTACAACAGCAGGTCCCACAACAGCAGGTCCTACAACAGCAGTTCCTACAACAGCAGGTCCCACAACAGCAGGTCCTACAACAGCAGGTCCCACAACAGCAGTTCCTACAACAGCAGGTCCTACAACAGCAGGTCCCACAACAGCAGTTCCTACAACATCAGGTCCCACAACAGCAGGTCCTACAACAGCAGGTCCCACAGCAGCAGTTCCTACAACAGCAGGTCCCACAACAGCAGGTCCTACAACAGCAGGTCCTACAACAGCAGGTCCTACAACAGCAGGTCCTACAACAGCAGGTCCTACAACAGCAGATCCTACAACAGCAGGTCCTACAACAGCAGGTCCCACAACAGCAGGTCCCACAACAGCAGTTCCTACAACAGCAGGTCCTACAACAGCAGGTCCTACAACAGCAGGTCCTACAACAGCAGGTCCTACAACAGCAGGTCCTACAACAGCAGGTCCCACAACAGCAGGTCCTACAACAGCAGGTCCCACAACAGCAGTTCCTACAACAGCAGGTCCTACAACAGCAGGTCCTACAACAGCAGGTCCTACAACAGCAGGTCCTACAACAGCAGGTCCACAACAGCAGGTCCTACAACAGCAGGTCCTACAACAGCAGGTCCCACAGCAGCAGGTCCTACAACAGCAGGTCCTACAACAGCAGGTCCCACAACAGCAGGTCCTACAACAGCAGGTCCTACAACAGCAGGTCCCACAGCAGCAGGTCCTACAACAGCAGGTCCTACAACAGCAGGTCCCACAACAGCAGGTCCTACAACAGCAGGTCCTACAACAGCAGGTCCTACAACAGCAGGTCCTACAACAGCAGGTCCTACAACAGCAGGTCCTACAACAGCAGGTCCTACAACAGCAGGTCCCACAACAGCAGTTCCTACAACAGCAGGTACCACAACAGCAGATCATACATCAGGTCCTACAACAGCAGGTCCTACAACAGCAGGTCCTACAACAGCAGGTCCTACAACAGCAGGTCCTACAACAGCAGGTCCTACAACAGCAGGTCCTACAACAGCAGGTCCTACAACAACAGCACAGTCCTACAACAGCAGGTCCTACAACAGCAGGTCCACAACAGCAGGTCCCACAACAGCAGATCATACAACATCAGGTACCACAACAGCAGATCATACATCAGGTCCTACAACAGCAGGTCCCACAACAGCAGGTCCTACAACATCAGGTCCTACAACAGCAGATCATACAACAGCAGGTCCACAACAGCAGGTTCCTACAACAGCAGGTCCTACAACAGCAGGTCCCACAACAGCAGGTCCTACAACAGCAGGTCCTACACACACAGCAGGTCCTACAGCAGGTCCTACAACAGTCCTACAACAGCAGGTCCTACAACAGCAGGTACAACAGCAGGTCCTACAACAGCAGGTCCTACAACAGCAGGTCCTACAACAGCAGGTCCTACAACAGCAGGTCCCACAACAGCAGTTCCTACAACAGCAGGTCCTACAACAGCAGGTCCCACAACAGCAGGTCCTACAACAGCAGGTCCTACAACAGCAGGTCCCACAACAGCAGGTCCTACAACAGCAGGTCCTACACAGCAGTTCCTACAACAGCAGGTCCTACAACAGCAGGTCCTACAACAGCAGTTCCTACAACAGCAGGTCCCACAGCAGCAGTTCCTACAACATCAGTTCCTACAACAGCAGGTCCCACAGCAGCAGCTGGTGAGGAGAAGTAGTGCTTCAGGTAGAGGCGTTGCTCGTTAGCCGCCCTGGTGTTAACGATGCCGCCTGTCACTTGTTGCATGTCGTGCAAGTTGGCCCCCTGTCGCCAGGCACCCGGGATGACCTGGCTGTTGTTGTCAATCAGACCATTCTGCTCTTGTGGGTAGAGGATCCTCATGACGTTGTGCAGGCAAACGCAGGCTAGGACGATGGACTCGACAGTACTGGGATTGTGTCTCAGCGTGGTGAGTAGACAGCTGAAGCAGTTGGCCAGTATACCAAATGCATTCTCCACCACTCTCCTGGCTCGAGATAGTCGATAATTGAAGATTCTCTCTTCATGGTCCATGTGCCGCCTTGAAAAAGGTTTCATCAACCATGTTCTGAGAGCGAATGCTTCATCACCAATGATGTAGTATGGTGTGTCCGTGTCATCATGAGGTAGAGGATCTGGCTGTGGCCAGCCGATGCGGTCGGTAAAGATGTGTTCTCTTAGGTCACAGTCATTCCAGATCTGCGCATCTGAACAGGAGCCGGGGGAGCCGACGTTGACCCACATGAACTTGTAGTCAGCGTCGACCAGAGCCATAAGGACGATGGAGTGGTACCTCTTGTAGTTGAAGTACATGGATTCGCCCTTCTTTTTTTTTTTTATAGCCACGTGCTTCCCATCCAGTGCGCCGACAGCATGTGGAAACTGCCACCTGGTGTTGAATAATTCTGATGCACTTCGCCACGCGTCTGGGTCTGTGGGGATGTTGAGGACCTCTTTCGAGTACTCTGCTACGATGGCCTCGCAAACTTCTTTGACCATGTAAGAGATGGTATTGTGGGCTACTGTGAAAGAGTACATCAGCGAGTGGTAACTGTCCCCAGTGGCGAGGTGCCGCAGAGTGACTGTAACTTTTAGACCAGGCGGTAGTGCCTTCTGGAACCAGGTGTCCTTCTTCTTGATTCTTGGGCTCAGCCTGTCCACCAGGTCCTGGAAGAGGAGGGGGTCAACTCTAAAGAAGTTTTTTTAAGCTGGCCACATCCTCCCTCCTCAGCTCCTCCATTAGTTGGTGGTACTGGCTGAACTCTTCACGTCGCAGGAACCAGTCCCTGCAAAACATGGTGCGTGGGGTCCTCTCTCCTGTTCTTCGTCTTCTGTCCTCTTCCGTCTGGAGCAGCAGCCTGTTTTGCAGTATATCTTGGTCCAGGGCTAGGGCAGCATTTGCCAGTTGGAGATCCATGGTTCTGGACATGGGCTAAGCAAGAACTCAAATGAATTGAGGTTCTAGATGGAGAGGTATATATATATATATATATATATATATATATATATATATATATATATATATATATATATATATATAGACTCTGACAGATGGCATCCGAGACATCACAGCGTATCAGAGCGTATAATAGCGTACCACAACGTATCAGAAACGTACCACAACATAGTAGAAACGTAGCACAACGTAGTAAGGCGTTGTATTCACGGTCTGGCACGTTTTCGCTACGTTGTAGCAACGTTGTACTACGTTGTTCCACGTTCTCACCACGTTCTTGCCACGTTGTAGTACGTTGTGGGAAAAACCAGCGAATTTTGATCATGTCCAAAATTAAAATTTCCTGTTCACGTTTTGTCACGTTTGGTCACGTTTTGTAGCCACGTTGTTCCACGTTTGCTCACGTTGTAGCCACGTTTTGCAACGTAGCTGAACGTGGCGGCCAAAACGTGACACTATGACTGTGGCTTTAAACAGCTGACATAGTTAACAATATTTACGGCTGATGCATGCTGCAGTTAATGACGCACGTGCGGGAAACTATATATAGCAGCCAGTTAAGTGCTCATTTGAAGCATACAAATACTTATAAAAAGGTAGCTATTTGGATAACGACTGTCTGTTCATAAATATTGATATGCTTTAGTACCTTAGTGCTTATGCTCACCCAGGGCTTCTAGAATTTTTATAAAATCCACTAGCCATGGGATCAGTGATTTTACAAATTTACTAGCCACGATTACAAAATCACTAGCCCTATATTACTTCAAGTTAAATAATACTAATAATTGGATATGTCACCTAAAGAGGGAGATGGAGCTTAAAAACACTAACATTTGGGGGTGTATGGGTGAGGGTGGGAGCAGGATATTTATATTTACAAAATAGACGTAACTGCATTAACTGACCAAAAACAATTCACTAGCTATCGGGCATGGCAATAGTAGTTATTTATTAGCCCAACATTGAATATCACTAGCTATGGGAGTGGGACTATCACAATCTAGAAGCCCTGCTCACCGAAACTGGACTCCCTATGCTACAAGTAACTAAATTAAGACAGTAACATATACAAATATTGTGTTCCAATAATTAAACAATTCTGTGGAATGAACGAAGAAGTTTGTTTTGTTTAACAACACCACTAGAGCACATTGTTTTATTAATCATCGGCTACTGAATCTCAAGCATTTGGTAATTTTGACAGATAATTCTTAGATAGGAAACCCGCTACATATTCCACTAGTAACAAGTAATCTTTTATATGCACCATCCCTGTGGAATGAACGAGTACCATAACATTAGCATATTAATTAAGCAGGCCGAACTATCGCTTAACAATTTGACTGGAATCATCGACCTTCTATGATATCACATTCATCTAGGCATATAGCATCAGTATTCTAGAACATTTACTAATATTGAATAAAAATAAATTTTAGGCAGATTTAAAAAGTATATAAAGGGTGTATACTACCAAATCAAATCCCATAGACGACAATAGTAACATATGTGGCTAAAACTCCTACCTGCAGCGTATCAATCGACATAAACGCCACGGATATAAATACTACCACCCCTCACACTTGAAGTGAATCAGAAAAAAATGGGGGTCAAGCTGCTCATTTCTGAGATAACGGGTAGCGTCTATGACTACCCTAGTTCCGCACAAGGCACATAGCTACTTGACACATTGGTACTAGATGAAATAAAATTGCATATTTTTTTTACCCAGATAAAACTATTATTTTTTACAACCAACACACTCACATTTATAACCAATCACAGGACTTGTGTTCACTTCTCTATCAAAAGTTGGGTCCACCTCGAACTTTGACCAAGCCGGAAGTTATTTGGTTTAGTACTACCTAAAGAACTGTGATTGGCTGTCATGTAGTCATTATATTAATTCAAAAGCATGCACAGTCAGGACCGGTCCCATCCTTGGGCGAACTAAATATGGTAGCCAAAATATGGGCCACATTTATATAAAATGTTAATATTAACAATAATAATTAAAATAATTCTAAGCGGATACATGCCATGAGGTACAGAGCTGCAAATAGTACGTTACAAAATTTGTCCAATCCCTTGTAAAATCTACATACAAACTTATTTAGGTTTAAAAAGCATTTACTGTACATCTAAAAAACTAAAGTATACTGTAAGTAATGAAAAGGACATTTTTAAAATCTTAATACTTTACTGTGAAAAGAAGACTGAACTGTATTCTAAAACAAAAATTATAGGTTTCCTGGCACTTAAAACAAACAAAGAATTGTTGGTCAAAAAAAAAGCAAAGCAATATGATAAATACAAAAAAAGTAACACGTTAATAATCGAAAATAACGATGCATCTTAATTTTACAACAAAAAAAAAGACTGGTTTTTAATTCTACCGGTTAATAAAAATCAGCAGTAACATCATTATTTAAATGTTTCTAAAAATCCATCACTAATCCAATAATTTCTTACCCCTGTTCCTATAAAATTAAATTATCAAATTTAGCATTATTTGTACAACAAATTTCTCACAGGCAACAAATATATACAAAATCTAACAGGCTCTATCACAAAATCTACAATAAAATAAACCTGCGATATTTTGGCATTATTTGCATCGTAAAAAGAGGTATGGTCAAACTCAACTAATCAAATAAAAATCCCAGCATCAAATGATACGATTATATCCTGGCTTCCTATATCCCTGATATGTGATGGGATGTATTGTCATAAAATGTTGTTCCATCTGGATAGTAAATTCATGTAATTTAATTTGAACCAGTGTCAATGTACCAGCTACTATCCTGCTTGAAACATATGCAGGGTCCCACTAAAATTAGCATGATATTTAAGGCTAGCCGCTAAACCCATTTTTTAAAAAATTTACTTTAAGGGCGAGGAGGTGCTGTATTTATAGCCATGGCGAGTGATTTGCATTTCACAGGAAAAAGCTTGGACATATTGACCAAAAAAAACATTAAACAATCACTGAAGCAGTATAACAATATTCAAACACTGGGGCCAACTGGGGTTAAAGCAACTTTGTTTCAAACATGAGGCACGTTGTGACCATATTTTAGGTTGACGATAAAAAACGCTTCTGAGATCATATCACAGCGAGCTTAGATGCACAAGCGCAATCAAGCAGCCGAGTTCAGATGTGAAGGATTTACGGTCTATTCCAATGTCTACATGTTTAGCCCTATTTAACATGTGACTCACACATGTCTATCATTTGCAGACAATCCAGTCACACATTTACATAGAGGCTCAACCTCACTATTAAATTAACAATTTATGTATTGCTTTGCGATCTAAAAAGAGGTATTGAGACAAACAACATTATGCTACAAATAAACAAATGTTACAAATAAACAATCTATAAACTAAAATGCCCATTCAATAACATGATTAACAACATGAATCAATAATAGTATAATAAATATATATTGTTTTAAGTGTTTATGTTTGTTACACCAGGCACTCGTATGGTTTAAAGCAATGTTTCTCAACCACGATCCTTGATGCTAACAAAGCAGGTATCAGAATAATAAGAATAGTGCCTAGTAATCCACGTACAGGAAACGTCAAACTTTGTTTTGTTTAATGACACCACTAGAGCACATTGATTTATTAATCATCTGCTATTGGATGTCAAACATTTGGTAATTCTGACATATAGTCTTATGGTGGAAACACACTACATTTTTCCAGTAGTAGCAAGGAATCGTTTGTATGCACCATTGCAGAGACAGGATAGCACATACTATAGCCAGTTGTGGTGCACTGGAACGAGATATAGCCCAATGGGCCCACTGATGGGGATAAATCACAGACCGATCATGTATCAGGCAAGCACTTTACCATTGGGCTATGTCCCGCCCCTCCCATATTACAAAATAAAAAAAATTAATGGTCTGATTTACGACACATTTATGAAGTTTACAACTCTCATTAATTTATTATTACACTAAGTGTAAAATCCTTTAATAAACATACTAATAATTTATTATTCATTGTACTAAAACGTGTGTGTAACTTATATTTAAATAGAAAACAATTACATGTATTAAAAATTTAGGTGATAGTGTTTTCGTCCAAACATTTTGTGGATAATGAAGAACCGTTTTCAACTTGTTTGACATGTGTTAACCTCTTGGTAACCTGAATGACCATTCTCAACTTACTTCAAAGACTATAAAGGTGTGCTACAATATTGTTTTTAAAATGTTATGACTCCCTTTCTTATCCATTGAGCTGTCTTGTGCCAAAATAAGGCACAGTGGTTGAGGTTCTACAAAACCAATCTCTGGACTGGCAGTCCTCTTATATAAGTCAGATGTGGCAGTCCTCTTATATAAGTCAGATGTGGCTGTCCTCTTATACAAGTCAGATGTGGCAGTTCTCTTATATAAGTCAGATGTGGCAGTTCTCTTATATACAAGTCAGATGTGGCTGTCCTCTTATACAAGTCAGATGTGGCAGTTCTCTTATATAAGTCAGATATGGCTGTCCTCTTATATAAGTCAGATGTGGCAGTCCTCTTATATAAGTCAGATGTGGCTGTCCTCTTATATACGTCAGATGTGGCAGTCCTCTTATGTCAAATGTGGCAGTCCTCTTATAGACAAGGGGCGGGACATAGCCCAGTGATAAAGCGCGTGCCTGATACATGATCAGTCTAGGATCAACTCTGTCATTGGGTTGTTTCTCATTCCAGTCAGTGCACCACAACTGGTATATCAAAGGCCATGGTATGTGTTATAATTCTGCCTGTGGGATAGTACATAAAAAAGATCCCTTGCTACTATTGGAAAAATGTAGTGGGTTTCCTGTCTAAGACTATATGACAAAATTACTTACTGTTTGACATCCAAAAGCCGATGACAAATAAACCAATGTGCTCTAGTGGTGTCATTAAACAAAACAAACTTTTAAACTTTTTCTACTGACAAAACATCATTCTCACATGAGAGCACATCATCAAGACCTTGTAGAACATCATTTGAACTCTATCTTGTGCAGAAGTACAAGTCTGAATATGTTAATGATCGTGTCATTCAGATTTCAGAATTTGTACCAGATATCCATCTAATATAGAGAGGATGAGAAACATTGCTTTAACAAATTTACTTACACTTTAATAAAATACATTATGCAAACAAATAACAACATATGAGGAGCCACACATAAAATATGTACCCTCTAAGAGAGTTGTACTTTCAGTCATCATAAACAAAGAATGTAGGAGATAGATGGGTGGTGTGTATATATGTGTGTGTGTGTGGGAGGGGGGGGGGGGGGGGGGGTGTCACTGACATACCTTTCCAAAAATGTACATGCTATACAATAAGATTTACTGGAAACTTCTGTAGGGGAAAGGGGATTAAAGTGATGGAACATTCAAAAGGTGTACACAGGGGAAGTGGTGTACAATAATCACAGGTGTACATACTTTACGGGTGGCCCTTAACTGTGATAAATGAAGAGTATTGCTTGAGTTGGAATGCTCTATGAAATTTGTGAAATGCCAAATACAGTAGTTTGTCTGGGATCTGTTGCCCATCCAAAAACAAGGGCCGAAACAATCTTTGAAAAACTAAACATTTTCTACCATACTGGGAAAAAAGTATAATTTTTAACCATTTAGGACCAAATCCAATCCAATTTGACTAAATATTATTTTCATAAAACAACAAACCCCGGAGAAATCATAACTGTTGAAAACGTCACATCCCTGTTTTATATGCATTATTAAAATACAATTCTCAATGGATTCATAATTTCATACAGCAAACATGCAATTGTGATAATTAATTAAGTAACAACACTTATGGGTGTATAAGAACAAAAACATGAAGACATTTTTTTTCAGTCACTTCAAAATACATGAAAATCCGATTAATACTCAAATGTCACAACCACATATCAAAGTCTGCAGACTTTTGGCATCAAAGTTGTATGCACATAAAACAATTACCATACAAAACATGTGATAATAAAAATATTATAGCATTGTTTGGCTCTAAAAATATAATTAATAGTGTTAACTGATTGGCTAACAAATGCTGAGCTTATATAGATCCCTGATATATATGGCATACCACACATTTTTTATTTATTTATAAAAAAGGCAGAACATCATAAAACAAGAATTCCACAGAATTAAACGTCTTAAGCCCCTGTCACACTGTCAAGAATCAGGATGCCGGGTTAGCCATGGATATGATCCGGCATCATTCGTGACAATCTGTTGTGGTCCGTACTGAACTGTACCAATCCTTAGCTATCCATAGCAACCCGTAGCGACCCGTAGCGATCCCCGTTGTCAACTAACCCCTATCCTTAATAGTCCATGGTTTAACCGTAGTTAAACCATGGTGCATCCGTAGGGAACTGCGGATAGACCACTATCCGGGATCATCCATGAGGTTTTCATCCAGGCGATCCTTGACAGTGTGACCGGGGCTTTACCACTATAAACTGATTCAAATCCATAGATGTACATCTCAATGAATGTTAAAAAGATAACATTTGATTAATTTTATACATGAAATAATTTGTGATGTAAAATTCATGATTAATCTAAAAATTAAATTACCCGTATTAAATTTTAAATAAATGAATTTTATTTTATTTAATAAATTAAAACATTTTTTTTAGCATTCATTGCTATTAACATACATGGTTGCAACCACAAACATGTTTATTATTCTAGGATTTACAGTTTGTGAAAAATGCAGCAATATGCAGAAACACAAAAATCTGCCACCATCAGATAAGTAATACTTTGACTTAAGGCAAGATAAAAATTCTATATAACTGTAACTTGCAACGAAGGCCACTTTCCAAACATAAATCAGCATATATATATCCCATCTAGTAACTGTCCAAAATTATTTGTATAAAACAACTAAAAGTCTTCAAGTTTTGGTCATCTTACAACACTGAATTGAATTTTTGGCAAACACAAAGGGCCAAATTCATGAAGCCTGTATTCCTTAAACATGAGTGTTTAAGCATTGTAAATGTAAGTAGTTACACACATGTAAGTCTAAAACAGGCTTTGTAAATTCAGCCCAAAGTTTTTTGCATATAGTCATGTCATATATATTTGAAGAATTCATGTCCAAAATGTGATATATCCATTTAAGTGATTTTGAGAAAAAAATGTGTTTTTATTGAAACATGACATAACATGACAGTGTATATCATAGGAAGAAGTATATATAGTTTTAATATTCTGTTTAATGCACATAGATAGCATTTTGAGAAAACTCTATTGTCATAATGCTGAGTTGTATATATCGTGTTTTGGAAAAGAACTCTTGATTTATAAACATATAGTAATCTTCAAATGCATCTGGCTACCCTAACTGAAAAGAAAAGTTTAAAATCTTACTTGGAGATGGACCAATGCAAATGTACTTGATCAGCTAACAAATGATGTTCTTACCAACAGGTTTGTAAAAAATTAGCTTTATTCCGTGATGGTAAGAATGGAGAATATTGCGAGGTTTGCCAAGAGGAATTCACCATTTATCCTGAATAGGATAAAGCCGATATTCTACACAATTAAACTGGTTATTATTTTTATCCTGTCATTCATCAAACATTGAGAGGAAAAAAAACAAATTCAGCTACACTGTGTACAAGCACCTAAGTGAATGTTTTTGTGATATACAGTAAAGTACACTTATAATGAACATGCTTAGAACGAACTACTGCATAGAATGGACTGATCGTAAAGTCCTGTTTTATCTCCCTATACATTAATGACCAATTTATACAGATGTGTACAACGAACTACTGCTATAACAAACTAACTATCATGGTCCCTTCCGGTTCGTTACAAGAGTACTTTACTGGATCTGTTGATGTGATGCACACAAGTATGTGAAGTTACAAAGTCGTATGTTATTCTGCCAATACAAACTGGTTACAGGGTAAAATTGATTACATTTACAAATTTAGACACCTGCTATAACTATAGCTATAACTGTAGAAATAAAGGACTATTACATTATCTACATTTTCACAAGCATACAAACCATATGTTAGGCGAAAGAGGGGTAATGCTAACATACATGTACAGTTGAAAAAACAAAACAAATGTTGATAAAATATTCCTTAGAAAATCTAATATTGTTTTATGTACATGCTTTCAGGAGGGGGAGGAAGGTACCAAAACACTCTAAAGACTACAGTTTGTACTCATGAAATAGTAGATAACTGAACAACCACTAAGTAGCCCTAAATATTGTACAATATGCATGTGTAATTCATCAAACGAAACTGTAGAAAGGCCTGCATGGATTTCTCTGATCAAATATTTGGTACAAAAGAACCTGAATTAAGTATCTTCATGAAAGTTTGCTGGTAGTTTGCGAGACCTCTTAGAATACATTGTGAACAAAAATAACATAAAAAATTCCACCTCTTTTGAGCACACCACCTGAAAAAATAAAATAAAATGTTTGTCATGATTTGAAACATGCATTTATTTCATATTTATTATTACTTTGACCAATTTCAAAATAAATAAATAATAGTATAATTAAAATGATAATCATGTTACTTGGCAAAAAAAGGGGGTGGTGTCTATTTTAGATGATGATATTTTAAAAGTCTTAATTTGAAAAAGGAAATCTTCTTTTCAGTGTGTGTGTGTGTGTAACTTTTTCCATGCTTATATACCACAAAGGTTTTGAGCATGTCTGTCCCGGGTTCGGGACAGATTCTTTTCAGTGTATAACATTGCAAGATATATCATTACTTGGTCTGGTTGTCATAAAAAAAATTAATAATAATAATAAAAAGGTCAAAATTTAGCAGGATAGGACAATTAGTTTTGAATTTTATTTTCAAGGTATCTGAAAATTACAAAATTTGACATCATCAGTTTTTCCCATGGATGATTCACATATAAATAATTGGAATATTAAAATTAAAATGTAACATTGATAATGATGATGAGAACCATAATATACTACTCAAAAGAATTTAAGGGTCAGACGATATTTTCGACATTATTTTCTGAAGGTCAATTATATTAGCTAGACCATAATGTCACGCATGGTATTGTTCCATTTTGACGAAAGTGGGTCTAAGCAACCCATAAATGAATTAAAATCCACTGTCATTGACACTGTCGACTAGTTCTAATGGCGAAAACATGCTTACATTTGCACGTAAATTAGGGCGAAAGCGAAAGGTCTGCTAAGTGCCCATAACTTGCTTTTTCACAAAGCGCTTCATTTGCACGCTTTGCATGTGTATTCCATGTTCCCAATGCTGAATTTCCGTATAATTGGAGCTTGCGTTCGTGTACGGTGCACACTCCAAATTCGACAATGGTACGACGTCAACTGACTATCGAAGATCGAGGAAGGGCTATTGCTTGGCTTCAGGATGGCAATACGCAAAGAAATGTTGCTCTGAGACTTGGTGTCAGTCAGAGTGTCGTTGGCCGACTGTGGCAACGGTACCACGCAACGAATTCTGTTCGAAATCGTCCACGTTCGGGAAGACCCCGAAGCACTACAAATAGAGAGGACCGCTACATCACCAATATGGCTCTACGTCAACGCACAACCACTGCACGCCGATTACGTGACAATCTGCGGACTGCGACTGGAACTCGAGTGTCTGATCAAACCATACGCAATCGTCTGAGAGCCAATAATCTACGCTGCCGTCGCCAGGCTGTTCGACCACCACTCCTACCACGTCACAGAACGGCCAGACGTCACTGGTGCACACTTCATCTGCGGTGGCAACATGTTCGTTGGGGTCGAGTGATGTTCACTGATGAGTCCAGGTTTAGTCTCCAGTTCAACGACGGTCGGGTTCGTGTCTACAGACGTCCTGGGGAGCGCTTCGCTGACGTTAACGTTAGACAACGTCACCGGTTCGGTGGTGGCAGCATCATGGTGTGGGGCGGCATCTCTATCCACCACAGGACCCCCCTCTATGTGGTGGATGGCAATCTGAATGGAATCCGCTATCTGAATGAGATTATCCGGCTGTTGGTTCTCCCAGGCCTTCAGCAGATTGGCGGCGGGGCAGTTCTGCAGGATGACAATGCCAGACCCCACCGCGCCAGGGTGGTAACGGACTTTCTCAGACAACAAGGTATTGCCAGGATGGATTGGCCAGCATATTCGCCTGACTTGGCCCCAATAGAGCACGCCTGGGGCGAATTAGGCAGGAGAGTTCGGGATAACCATGCCCCTCCGGCCAACCTTCATGATCTGGGTCAACTTCTTATGGCAGAGTGGCAGGCCATTCCCCAAGAGTTCTTCAGACGTCTGATCAACAGCATGAGGCAACGATGTGTCGAGTGTATTCGCGCCAGGGGTGGATTCACACACTATTAAACGAATGTTCTAATGTGTAAAATCCATGTTTGACAACCTTCAACTTTGACAGCATGTCATGTGACTTTCTTGTATACAGTGACGTTTATTTGTGTTTTTTTGTAAATATGGAACAATAAATTAAATTTTTGGTGTAGTTTACATCATCAATCTAATACACTCTGAAACTTATTTGGTTATAAATTTTTGACCCTTAAATTCTTTTGAGTAGTATACTTACTAATAAAAACATTTATAATCAATCATTTACAACACATATACAGCCCTTTATTAATATGCATGGTTCATTTGTATTTCATGGCTTTTCACTTTTAATAAAAGTATTTAAATTTTCATATAAGCAGATGACAATATTTAATAAATACATTTTCTAAAACACTATTTAAATACACAAATATTTACCATGTGATATGCACCAATCAAGTTGTATCAATATATGAGTAATCCGAATGACTAGCCCACTGAAGACCAGCTGACTTTCCAGCTTTGATAATACTTTCAAACACCTCATCTCGGTTTAATATTGCTCCAAATATGGTTGTCTGGAAAAAAGTCAATCTACTTTTAAGACAAAATACACCAAAATAAATAAATAAATAAAAGCTGTCTCAAAAGACAGTGAATGAATTAAAAATAATCTGTAACAGGTTTTGAATAATCTTTAAATTGTAATTACTTTTTTGCTTTGAGTCCGTTAGTAACCAATTCAGTTTATAACCAGTCTTTTCACCTTTTGAAAAAAAAAACCCACATTGAATGGGTACAAGTTTATAATTTTTACTTACATAGATTTACTTAAATGTTTTATAAATACATAAAATAAAGTTCATATTTGAATCGATAAATGTTATTTTTGTATATTTTCCTAATTTTTATGATATTTCAGATCAGTTAATGTTGATGAAAATTAGCCAAAAAATCTAAAATGTTGTGTTTACTATTCCCAATAACAGTGGGGTTTTTACCAGAATTTTTTTTTTTAAAAACGAACTACGATTCATATCACAATATTTAGTGATTTTCGTTGTTGGTAAAACTATAAAATTTATTATCAAATTAGCTGTGATAATCAGCTATCAATCCCTGAAAATGACAGCAACATGCCGCCATTGTTGTCATGTGAAAATAATTGCCGGAAGTTGTCTTCTGTATCCTATTAATAAATAGTTTTCGGTGAATGTCATGTGCAAAACGGCGGGAAATATGAATTGGGAAATGCACTGTATAAAGTGTACAGTATGTTGACGTCGGGCAAGATATCTCGCCTGCAGTAGACAGAAGGTTAAGGAAAGGAAAGGTATGTTTAACAAAACCTCAGCATTTTTAAACAATGGCTATTTGGTGTCTAACATATGGTTATTTCAACACAGAGAATGAGAGGAAACCCGTTTTTGCCAAATAGGCTACTTCCGAAATGCTCAAAGGGATTTTTATATGCACTTCCCCAACCCAAACAGACACACACAGAGGCCTTTTATGTACAAGTCATGGGACAATGGCTGAGATAGTGAAAAAACCACAATGAAGGACATTTGATCCTGTGACTTACTGCACCTCAGGTGTGTGCTCTAACACTGAGTTACATCCTGTTCCTCAGTCTTTGACTTACTGCACCTCAGGTGTGTGCTCTAACACTGAGTTACATCCTGTTCCTCAGTCTTTGACTTACTGCACCTCAGGTGTGTGCTCTAACACTGAGTTACATCCTGTTCCTCAGTCTTTGACTTACTGCACCTCAGGTGTGTGCTCTAACACTGAGTTACATCCTGTTCCTCAGTCTTTGACTTACTGCACCTCAGGTGTGTGCTCTAACACTGAGTTACATCCTGTTCCTCAGTCTTTGACTTACTGCACCTCAGGTGTGTGCTCTAACACTGAGTTACATCCTGTTCCTCAGTCTTTGACTTACTGCACCTCAGGTGTGTGCTCTAACACTGAGTTACATCCTGTTCCTCAGTCTTTGACTTACTGCACCTCAGGTGTGTGCTCTAACACTGAGTTACATCCTGTTCCTCAGTCTTTGACTTACTGCACCTCAGGTGTGTGCTCTAACACTGAGTTACATCCTGTTCCTCAGTCTTTGACTTACTGCACCTCAGGTGTGTGCTCTAACACTGAGTTACATCCTGTTCCTCAGTCTTTGACTTACTGCACCTCAGGTGTGTGCTCTAACACTGAGTTACATCCTGTTCCTCAGTCTTTGACTTACTGCACCTCAGGTGTGTGCTCTAACACTGAGTTACATCCTGTTCCTCAGTCTTTGACTTACTGCACCTCAGGTGTGTGCTCTAACACTGAGTTACATCCTGTTCCTCAGTCTTTTAAGGCTTATAGTTCCAAGTGTAGCACAAATGTAGCACAAGTATTCTGCTGTTCAAGAGCTTGACAGACATTTCAACAGATATGATCGCTCTCTCAGCCAGAGATAACTTTATAGCCAAAAAACAGAATTGCTGCCTACCACTAGATTAAATCATATTTAATACCAAACATTGGGAATTTTTGCAGCAATTCTGTGTTTTCGCTATTGAGTTACATGTATCTCTGACTGAGAGAGCGATCATAACCATCCAAAAGTCTGTCTTGCTCTAGAATGGCAAGAGTACTCGGGCTAGGCACAAATGATGTATAATTTATATCCACACATTTTTTTTCTCGCTTTACAGTGCTAAATTTGAAGCTGTGGTGTTTTTGTGTGCCATTTCTGGTGTCCTATAGTATAATCCAGTTTTTACCTTATCTGATCCCTGTACTGCAATTTCAATAGCCATCCCTCCACCAGGCATCCAGGAATAGGGTTTTGCCTGAAATAAAACACAGCCTGTATTGTTATTCAAAACATTTGGACTTTAATTTACCAGCAGTTAGTTTATCTCTTATTGTAGGTACATTCAAAATTAAACTGAGCATAGTTACATGCATTTAACATTATGAATATTAATTTTTTTTTAAAGTTACATTAGTTTGTCAGAAGGGTAACTGACAAATATAAATTTGTGCATTCTCACAATGAAACTTGTAGTAATAATATGTAAAACCCACCCCTCCCACCCCATTTCAAATAATAGTAACATTCTGTAGAAAATAACCCTGAATGTTATTAACAATTTGTAGAAAATAACCCTTCATTTTAGTAACAATTTTAGTTATAGAAGCTAATTAAATTATTAAAATATCTTTTATTTTGTACAGCTAATAGCAGTTTAGGATCCATCAAACCAAATGCTAAAGACTGTCACTGCAAGTTGTACTGTGAGAATGCACCTTTTATATACATTTATGTAAATACTTTGTTTAATCAGAGGTCATTAAGTTTAATTGGGATCTTTTATGTGACAGTTCTCACAAGTAGGACAGTACATACCACAAACTTAGACATGTCAAGTTGTGTAGTACTAATGGAATCAAATCACTTGACAAATTACAAATAAAACATGCACTTTACTGATGGCTAAATCCCATTTCACAAAGTAGATTCAACATTAAAATGTCATGCTTATAGAAAATAAAACTTAGTGGATCATTTAGTAGTTTCACTATGTGCATCTTAGATTAAAATAAATACACATTTCAATTAAAAAATATTAAAAGATTTTATAAATAGCCAACCTTTTCTAGCTTAGTAATATCAGAGAGAGGAATAACTATGTTTGTTGGCGATGGCGATTTTGTTTTCTCAAAGCACAGGAAGCTGAAACATGCAAAAAGAAATATCTATAAAATATTAAAAGAAAGGACAAATATACTGACGTCCAAAAGAAACTTTACATACATAAAATTTAAATAATTTGATAAATATTGTTGCTAATCGAAAAGAACCAATTTAGAAACCACCTTACAAACACTTTGCATGTATCACAAAGTGCATTGTGACATTTAGATGTTGAACTTCATGATACTTTCATATCACACCGTACCGTTTGTTGTTTCTTTACAATTTTAAACTTTGTAAAGTTTCTTTTGGACGTCAGTATCTATTGCTTTGGAAAGTAAAGAATGTTATAAAGCTTCTCTTAATAATATTTAAATGTCACCAAACAATGTGTTACATTATTAAATAAGTTGTTAATAAGTCATCATTCTTATATTATATTATCAAGCAAAGATAAGTACATGTGTGGTTTAATTCAAGATCAATGGCTTGTAGTTAATCAGCTTATTGTTTTTTAACTTAAACTTAGCAATGACTTCAATTTTTAAACAAAAGTTATTCAATTAATTGAACTACGATTTCACAGGCGTTGAAAGATGCCAGCATCAGGGAGGGTTAGGGGGAGTCAGAGGGGGAACCATTAATATTTCAATTTGACTTTCAATGGGGGGGGATGTATTATTTTCATACTTGGAGGGGAGTGGTGTCCCCTGCCTCCTCTACCTATGCATTTACGACTGATTTTATATAAAAAATCCATTTAATTACAGGCTGAGTGTACTTTTTTTTTTTTTTTTTTACCTACAATGAAAAGAAACCAAAACCGTTTTGCAACCAAAAACAATCATGGTGCAATATGTTTCACCTACTTCATTTCTGACATAACCTTGACCTCAGTCATTTAAATATATATATGCAAGTGATCAGAAGGTTCTATTAATCAGTTGTGAGTGTGTGTATACTTACTTGGGTGACGTAACACTATACCTCATAGCAGCAAAAGATTTAAGTGGGGGTTTTTGGTAGATGTTTTGCTGGTACAAGTTCCAGGATTCTAGCCCCATGTTTATAAAATTTGAATATGTATTGGACTTTGACTGAACCACAAAATCTGAAGATTTTAATGTCATGTCAGTGCCATATAAACTGCATGTAAAGTCTGAACTGCTACAAACAGTGTGTATGGGGTTTGCCAGGTTCCAGACTTTATGGACAATTAAGCCTCAAAATTAAATGTTTTATATTGATGGAAAGATATAAAGGATCAGACAGATAGCAACAACAAACAATGACTGCATCAAAAATCAATTCATATTGTCAGAAGTTGACTGGGAACATATAGGCAGCACATTCAACACTATAGACATTCCATCCCACATTACAACTTGGTATGAAATACAGACATTACTACGCTAGTAGTGAATTAAATTTGGTCTACAATTTGATGTGTTCCCTTATTTCTTTCCATCAGTATATGCACAGGCTATGAGAAACAGATGTAAGCCTAAATTTCCACACCAAAAAATCAAGACTTAAATCTTAACAAGAATTCTACAGAATTATAAGACTCACCTACCATAAACCGTTTTGGTGCACTGTGATGAACATGCATAGGTGCAACTATAAATCGAGTTTTATTGATCTAAGACTTATATTTTGTCAGAAACGTGAAACTTTAATGCAAAAGTTGATGCCACAACCACTATCGCACCAGAGAAGTAATATCTATATCTCATCTTTTTACTTTGTAAAGGCGATACTAAAAAACACACCAAAAAACCAAGTTATCTCACCTTGCATATTTATTCCAAATGGACAAAAAAACAAGATATAAAATAGAATAAAACTGTACATACATGCAGCAATTAACTTGTGACCTAGAAATTAGCAGACGGTGTGCATTTTCACCAAACAATACAAATCATCTAGTGCAGAGCTTTACATTTCAAAATATATGGGCCCCCTTCCATGAAGCGATCTTAGCGCTAAGATCACCTTAAGTTAATAAGGTAGTTATGCACTTAAAATGATCTTAGGGCTAAGATTGTTTCGTGAAATGGGGCCATGGACTTATATCCCCACAAAACGGTAAAATTATTTAAATAAAAATGTCCCACCTTCTTGTAAGAAAAAGCTTTCCGTTTTTAAAAGCTGATGGTAAAGATTTATCCCGGTTAATCAAGGTACAGCGACGCCCACCACGCCAGTCTGAAATAAACATAAACACACAATTAGAGGAACTAGAAGGAAGTGAGAGAGAATTACAGAACCAAATAACATACTAAAAATATCTACAAATATTAGCGTAGGTCAAAAGATGGAAAACACTGCAATAATGAAACCTTTTCATTACAAGTTTGTTTTTGTTTAAATACACCACTAGAGCACATTGATTTATTGATCATCAGCTATTGGATATCAAACCCACAACATTTGTTTTTCATTAGCAGCAAGGAATCTTTTATATGTATGTTTCCCAAGACATGACAGCACATACCACAGCCTTTGAGTACTGGTTTGAACATGACCAAAAAAACAAACAAGAGAAGGGGCCCACCAATGGGGTTCGATCCTACGATAAATGCACCTACCCTACAATCAATGAATGTCCTACAATCAATGCACCTACCCTACAATCAATTCACCTATCCTACAATCAATGAATGTCCTACAATCAATGCACCTACCCTACAATCAATGAATGTCCTACAATCAATGAATGTCCTACAATCAATGCACCTATCCTACAATCAGTGAATGTCCTACAATCAGTGAATGTCCTACAATCAATGCACCTACCCTACAATCAATGAATGTCCTACAATCAATGCACCTACCCTACAATCAATGAATGTCCTACAATCAATGCACCTACCCTACAATCAATGAATGTCCTACCATCAATGAATGTCCTACAATCAATGCACCTACCCTACAATCAATGAATGTCCTACAATCAATGAATGTCCTACAATCAATGCACCTACCCTACAATCAATGAATGTCCTACAATCAATGCACCTATCCTACAATCAATGAATGTCCTACAATCAATGCACCTATCCTACAATCAATGCACCTACCCTACAATCAATGAATGTCCTACAATTAATGCACCTACCCTACAATCAATGAATGTCCTACAATCAATGCACCTATCCTACAATCAATGAATGTCCTACAATCAATGCACCTACCCTACAATCAATGCACCTATCCTACAATCAATGAATGTCCTACAATCAATGCACCTACCCTACAATCAATGAATGTCCTACAATCAATGCACCTACCCTACAATCAATGAATGTCCTACAATCAATGTACCTATCCTACAATCAATGCACCTAACCTACAATCAATGAATGTCCTACAATCAATGCACCTATCCTACAATCAATGCACCTACCCTACAACCAATGCACATACCCTACAACCAATGCACCTATCCTACAATCAATGCACCTACCCTACAATCAATGCACCTACAATCAATGCATCTATCCTACAATCAACGCACCTATTCTACAATCAATGCACCTATCCTACAACCAATGCACCTACCATACAATCAATGCACCTATCCTACAATCAATGCACCTATCATATAACCAATGCACCTAACCTACAATCAATGCACCTATCCTACAATCAATGCACCTATCCTACAATCAATGCACCTACCCTACAATCAATGCACCTACCCTACAATCAATGCACCTACCCTACAACCAACACCTATTCTACAACCAATGCACCTACCCTACAACCAATGCACCTACCCTACAATCAATGCACCTATCCTACAATCAATGCACCTACCCTACAACCAATGCACCTACCCTACAATCAATGCACCTATCCTACAATCAATGCACCTACCCTACAATCAATGCACCTACCCTACAATCAATGCACCTACCCTACAACCAACACCTATTCTACAACCAATGCACCTACCCTACAACCAATGCACCTACCCTACAACCAATGCACCTACCCTACAATCAATGCACCTATCCTACAATCAATGAATGTCCTACAACCAATGCACCTCAGGCGAGAATTCTACTGGTAGCTAGATGCTGCCACTTTTCATTAATTTAAAAGAACTTGGAAAGGAACTGTTTTGGGCTCATGCTAAAATCTGGCATACTAAATAAATCCAAGAGGGTGGGGTGGGGGTTATCTCTGAGGAATACACAAAATGTACATCTATGGCAACAAAAGCTAGCTAATATTCCATAGCTTATTATGTTATAATGAAACTGAATAATAATTTGTTTAAAAAGAGTAAAAAAAAAAAAAAAAATTACAACTGAATAAAGCTTGCCTGAAAGTGGACATTCTTCAAGGGGAAGGGAGAAGAGTTCACAAAATGTCCTGTCTTCGGAGGACAACCCAAATATCCCATCAGTCTCCTGTTCAGCAGAGTTATCTCTCTTGGGAAGAATGTACTACATTCAAACAGAAAAGATAATAAAACCCTAATGCACTGTTAAATGGCTTGTTAGCTATCCAACATGATAACAGGCTAGTCTAAGAGAAACGCTCTACTTTAACTTTATCATTAATTTAAGCAAAGTAATTATTTAAATTTTTCAGTTGCATGGCCTCTTTTAATATGCACTTTTCGAATGCCAGGATATATGAGAAGAAAATGGATGCAATATATATGATATTGAAGAACTTTAATCTGAATGTATCACTAATGTGTCCAAGCAGTAGCATGACAATTATTTTAAGTTATGTCAAAACCAAACCATCCACTGAAATTAACACTATTAAATTAATGCATTATGGGTGGAAGGAAATGTTTTATTTAACAATGCACTCAACACATTTTATTTATGGTTATATGGCGTCAGACATATGCACCATCCCACAAACAGGGTAGTACATACCACGGCCTTTGATATACCAGTCGTGGTGCACTGGCTGGAACGAGAAATAGTCCAATGGGCCTTTATGGGTGGAGTCATGTGAAAACTGACTGCTCTATGACATACAAGTTAAACTTGCAAGAGCAAGCGCTGAAAAATAAAGTATAACTTTTTAATTTCTTACTTTATCTTTGAGGACATAAAATAATACTATAGACCATTTGTTACCATATATTTTACAATTTGTAAACTGAAAATTTCCAATTTTTTGTAAAACGATGCTGAAATTCCCAAAAGCAAAACCATGGGTGTCAAACCAAATTTGAGAAATAAAACCCTGTAAGAATATACAGTCAAACTTCGATAACTCCACCTTTGATCTCTCTAAAACTTCGATCTCTCGACCTGAAGTGACGGTCCGGACCAAATTAATATACAAACAAGTAATAACGGCCTTCGAAACTCAAACTTCGAATACTCGATAAACTCGATCACTCGACCTAATTCTCTGGTCCTGCCATAAAGATTTAATAGTTTATGCACCTCTAAAACTCGACGCGTGTATTGATCAAACTGTCATTACCAATAGTATTTTAAAGATGAATGAATTGTTAATCAGGTCAATCAGAAGAAGCGCGCCAGTCTTGGGTGGTCTGGGAAGATGAGGATTAAGGTGATAATTACAGAATAATACGAACTGATTCTGTGTTTGGGTGTCGGTGTTCGCCTCGCTACGTAATACATAATTACAGACACAGTCTGGTTAACTTCAAAGAGCACTTGTAATAATTGTTAGCACTGTTTCTTTTCTTTTATAAATGTTAGTTCCTGATTTGCTTTAGTGCTTTTTAATGATTTTTCTTATTTAAAACAATAAAAATAATTTAAATAATTTAAAATAATTTGGTGAAAAACAAATGTACTGAGTGTTATTCGACATTCAGTGTTTTATTTGTTAGTTATGTTTTGACATCTGTAAAATATATCAACTTTCATTATATCATTTACTTCCTGTATACGTACATCTATATATAAATATAGATATAGATATAATATGGAAATGCCTTCATTTTTCCTTGTTTTTTCTATCAATAAATACATGTATAGGCCCAAGCATATGTATTTCAAATTTATTTGGGTTATCTTTTTTGTTTTGTTATTTACTAACTTTTACAATATACACAAAATGTATGTATCACAGGCGTCGGAAGATGCCAACAAAAGGGGTGGGGTGACAGTTATATATTAATTTGTCTTTCAACTAGGGTGACTGGCCTCGGTGGCGTCGTGGTAGGCCATCGGTCTACAGGCTGGTAGGTACTGAGTTCGGATCCCAGTCGAGGCATGGGATTTTTAATCCAGATACCGACTCCAAACCCTGAGTGAGTGCTCCGCAAGGCTCAATGGGTAGGTGTAAACCACTTGCACCGACCAGTGATCCATAACTGGTTCAACAAAGGCCATGGTTTGTGCTATCCTGCCTGTGGGAAGCGCAAATAAAAGATCCCTTGCTGCTAATCGGAAGAGTAGCCCATGTAGTGGCGACAGCAGGTTTCCTCTCAAAATCTGTGTGGTCCTTAACCATATGTCTGACACCATATAACTGTAAATAAAATGTGTTGAGTGCATCGTTAAATAAAACATTTCTTTCTTTTTCTTTTTCAACTAGGGATATATAGTTTTCAGAGTTTACAGGTAGGCACTGAAGTGCACGCTTAATACAATATTAAGCGAAAGTATCCAGCTGCAATGCAGTTTGAATTTGAACTCTTATATATTAATTTCGAAAACTCAAACTCCCTGAAACTATTTCCTCATCCCCTTCAAGATCGAGTTATCAAAGTTTGACTGTATGTTGTTTTTTGGTGGGGGGTTTTTACCAATGTTTCAATGTATTTCCGAGGGCCTGGTGGAAGATTAGCTTATGCTAAACCTGTCACCCTCATTAAATAAAGTTATTATTAGTAGTAGTATCTAATATATAAAATATACTGAACTATCTAACCTTGTCAATCTCCGACTTCAACTGTTGTTTCTCAAACTCTGCATCAGTCGGAAGTGAGAGCCATATCTTATGGGTGGAGTCATATTTCTGCTTCAAACGTGGAAACCGCAGAAACAGGTAGTCAATGATAAATAACTTGATCCCAAAATATAGTCCTAAAATGTTAACAAATAAACATTAAATGTAATTCCAACACAAATATGAATAGTTTGTTTATATCATCACTGATTTCATATTTCATTACACAAAATGTTTGTATTAATCATAAATTATTTAACAATAACATCATTATCTTTTTTCAAAACATCCCACTGCTATTTTAATTGGTCCAGCAACAAAATGAATATTAGGATTTCAGTAAATTCTACATGGTATTGACACCACTGGGTTTTTTTTTACACCTCTGTCCAATAGGCTTACTACTTTAAAATGGTCCAGTGCTATTTCAAAATGGTTCAGTACTATTTCAAAATAGTCCAGCAACAAAATGAAATGAAACATGAATGCAGTAAATCTAGATTGCAAAACGTGATGGTAAAATAATTAATTGGAACCAATATTTACCTGCAATATAAAACAAGTAATTTGCTGGGAATATCACTGAGAAGATACTGGCACAGATAAGTTTAAAGAAGATCTCTTTTGTAGCAGATGGTTGACGCCAAGTCAACAAGCTGAAAATAAACAAAACCTTTAAATTAGTATTTTAATTTTCAAATCAATTACCATATGTTATTCAGAAACAATGAGAGAGAGAGAGGGAGAGAGAGAGAGAGGGGAGAGAGAGAGAGAGAGAGAGGGGGAGAGAGAGAGGGGGGGAGAGAGAGAGGGGGAGAGAGAGGGGGAGAGGGGAGGGAGAGGGAGGGAGAGGGAGTGAGAGAGAGGAGTGAGAGGAGAGAGAGGGAGAGGGAGGGAGGGAGGGAGAGGGAGGGAGGGAGGGAGGGAGGGAGGGAGGGAGGGAGGGAGAGAGGAGAGAGAGAGAGAGAGAGAGAGAGAGAGAGAGAGAGAGAGAGAGAGAGAGAGAGAGAGAGAGAGAGAGAGAGAGAGAGAGAGAGAGATGTTATCTTGTAGTCACAATATATAATACATGTGACAATTTTTCTTATTTTTAACTCTTTTTTTTTAACAGACATATTTTTCACACAACTGTAATGTAAAGTATAAACAAGTTACCAGTTATTAAGTAATGAAGTAATTTTCACTTACTTTTTAATTTTTTCCAGACTGTCAGCAAAAGATCCAAGTATATTCTAGAAACAAAGTACTTTTGTATTATTTTTTAAACCATTGAAAAACTGTTTTAAAAATCCAAACACTACTGTAACAGTTTTTACATGAACCATGACCATTTCATAAAATATTACACAATCAAATTATAAACATTAGAAAACTGTTTGATATTTGTACACAAGACAAAACTGTTTTAAAAATCCAAACACTACTGTAACAGTTTTTACATGAACCATGGCCATTTCATAAAATATTACACAATCAAATTATAAACATTAGAAAACTGTTTGATATTTGTACACAAGACAAAACTGTTTTCATTCAGTTGGTAATTGCCCGTGTCAGTCAGCAATGTGGTGGAGATTGTTATGGAGTTTATAATTCCCTGTGTCATTTTTTTGGCTATGGACTTTACATTTTTTCTTTATTCTGGGTTCACAGCCCGGTACCGGCTCCCACCCAGAGCGAGTTTTACGACTCATTGGGTAGGTGTAAGACCACTACACCCTCTTCTCTCTCACTAACCACTAACAACTAACCCTCTGTCCTGGACAGACAGCCCACACAGCTGAGGTGGGTGTCCAGCACAGTGTGCTTGAACCTTAATTGTATAGAAGCACGAAAATAAGTTGAAATGAAAACTGATTACAAATGCTCTATTCAATTTTTTTTCTTCAATATTTTATTTTATTTATTGTTAGAAATAAATTATGCTTTGTTAACTGAAAATAAATGAAAAGTAAATTAAAAAACTACATGGCTGTTACAACAAAGGCTATATATTGACTGGAGTAGCCTATGTGGCAGCAGTAGGTTGGTTTCCTCTCTATTCCTCTCGATCAAGTGTCAAAATAACCATGTTAGTCATCAAAATAACCATGTTAGTCACCAAAATAGCCATGTTAGTCACCAAAATAGCCATGTTAGTCACCAAAATAACTATGTTAGTCACCAAAATAGCCTTAGTTTAAAAAAGTGCTGATGTGGCATTAAATAAACATTCCATGGGGCAAGACGTAGCCCAGTGGTAAAGCACTCGCTTGATGCCCGGTCGGTTTGGGGTCGATCCCTGTCAGTGGGCCCATTGGGCTATTTCTCGTTCTAGCCAGTGCACCAAGACTGGTACATCAAAGGCCGTGGTATGTGTTATCCTGTCTATGGGATGGTGCAAAAGAAAGAAAGAAATGTTTTATTTAACAACACATTCAACACATTTTATTTACGGTTATATGGCATTAGACATATGGTTAAGGACCACACAGATTTTGAGAGGAAACCCGCTGTCGCCACTACATGGGCTACTCTTTCCGATTAGCAGCAAGGGATCTTTTATTTGCGCTTCCCACAGGCAGGATAACAAACCATGGCCTTTGTTGAACCAGTTATGGATTACTGGTTGGTGCAAGTGGTTTACACCTACCCATTGAGCCTTGCGGAGCACTCACTCAGGGTTTGGAGTCAGTATCTGGATTAAAAATCCCATGCCTCGACTGGGATCCGAACCCAGTACCTACCAGCCTGTAGACCGATGGCCTAACCACAATGCCACCGAGGCCGGTGATACTAAAGATCCCTTGCTTCTAATCGAAAAGAGTAGCCCATGAAGTGGCAACAGCGGGTTTCCCCCCTTAATATCTGTGTGGTTCTTAACCATATGTCCGACGCTATATAATCGTAAATTAAATGTGTTGAGTGCATTGTTAAAAAACGCATTTCCTTCATTCCTAAACATACATTCCTTTCATTTCCAAAATAGTTATGCCAGTGCAGGTGCGTGTGCAACAAATTGTAGGGGTGGTGGGTGGATGGGTGGGGCTCTAAACTGTAGCTAGTTTTTAGGAGGGTCAGGTCAGGTCAGGTTTCAACACCCCCCACCCCCTGCCCCTGAACTTTGCCGAAACTTACCTGTGCTTTCCTCGCCACCAGCAATACCAGACTGAACTTTGCCGATACTTTCAAGTCTTTGTTGTCATCCGCATCCTGATAATAGTGCACAGAATATAAAAAGTTATATATACATTGTATATTAATGGCACTGGTTCTATATAATTATTAGGCAGAATAAAATATACTGAACATCAAATGAAATGGAAGGTACTGGGTTCGCAGCCCGGTACCGGCTCCCACCCAGAGCGAGTTTTAACAACTCAATGGATAGGTATAAGACCACTGCATCCTCTTCTTTCTCACTAACCACTAACAACTAACCCTCTGTCCTGGACAGACAGCCCAGATAGCTGAGGTGTGTGACTAGGACAGTGTGCTTGAACCTCAACTGGATATAAGCATGAAAATCAGTTGAAATGAAAAATGATTACAAATGCTCAGTTCTGTGAACTGATAAATGGCCTATCAACATGTAATTCTTCTAAATCTCAATGTGTGCTGATCCCTTCTTTAATTTTGTTTTACTGTTACTGGCTTCTTGAGCAGTTATATACACATCCAGCATATTCAAATTTCATGTCTCATGACATATTTAGAGCTGGGCGGTAATGAAATTTGAGCTTCGGTATCGGTATTTTTGTGGTAATTTACCTCTGAATCAGTACGGTATTCGGTATTAACACAATACAAATACCGATATCAAGCAGCATTTTTGGAATACTCAGCTTTAAATGCATGCACAAGTTAATGCTCACCCACTAATTTCATCTAAATAAATTTAAATTCAATACATAAAGCTCTCGTCTGGTTTATATCCTTTCAGGAAAGGTACGGTAGATATCCTCGAGTGATCGTGAACCGGCCTGGTAACGGGAAATGCTTTATGCGCACGCGCACTGTAATGGGGGGGGGGGGGGGGGGGTGGGTGTATTTTTGGGGTATGGTAAATCAGTGTTGACATGATACCAATACCTAACAGTATATACAGTATACCACCCATCTCTAGACACATTAAATATAAGAGAATTTAATATGTATTTTGAAAATATACCTTTTGTTCTTCTCCAGGATCAAAGAAATTAAAGTTGATATTCCAACCTCTGAAAAAAGTAGGAAAATAAAAAAAACATGCAATTACACTTAAGTTTCCTATTACAAAAAGTTAAAGTTTGTTTTGTTTAACAACATCACTAGAGCACATTTATTCATTAATCCTTGGCTATTGGATGCCAGACATTTGGTAATTTTGACTTATAGTCTTAGAGAGGAAACCCAGTACATTTTTCCATTAGTAGCAATGGATCTTTTATATGCACCATCCTACAGACAGGATAACACATACCATGGCCTTTGATATACCAGTCATGGTGCACTGGCTGGAACGAGATCCTCTTACAACGACTGTAAATGGATTTTGCACAGCCTTGCATACAAACAATTTAATGAAATCTGCAGTCTCGAGTGTAATATTTGTATTATTTATAACCATTTGGAACAGACCACAAATATAAATTTTCTTACCATTGAAAGCCATACTTCGTTATCATTATACTATATAAAAACATTGCTATCTACATTGCGAGAGAAACATATGTAAAAGCAGGATGTTATTAAATTTTCACTGGTTTGTGTTACAAATTATTAAAACAAAATGGTGACAGACTTGACACTACCTGTTGGTAGCAGTAACTCGTGATTTTATTAAAAGTGCAGCTGTGTTTGTACTTTGCATTAGTAAATGGTGTTATTATTATCTTGAGGTGAGACTGTAACATTAAAACATCAACATACAGGGATTAATTTTTGATCATGGAAGAAAGGAATAGCCTTACACATTATCATGTCATACTTTTGTTTATAAAAATAACAATAAAAATGTTCTTGAAAACATTCTTTAATAAGTGTACTTGAGGCAATTGCCGAAAAAAAAAGTGACACAAGTTCAAGGTCACACTTACCTGTATCTTAGGTAGCTGATGAAGAGTCGGAACGAAAAGCAGAACAAAACAACAGGTAGAAACCAGCCCATGTACACTGAGTACATATACACCTGGAATAACACACAACAGACTTACACCTCATCAATTTAACAACCCACATTCCCCATAAAAAAGTTTAACACCTCGTTATACATATACACCTCAAATAACACACAACAGACTTACACCTCATCAATTTAACCACCCACCCAAAACACATTTAACAATACCGAGTACATATACACCTGGAATAACACACAACAGAGTTACACTCCTTCACTTTACCCACTCCTCAAAAAAACATTTAACTACACCTCAACAGATTTTAAAATATGTCTATAATATTTGGAGTTTAACAAAAGCAGGGCCGGGACAATATTTCAAAATCTTAGGTAGCCAGAAGTGATATTAATCTACAGTCCGTCCCATCCTCCTACAAAAACGTTTTTTGTTAATAATTTTAAATTGGTTTGACGTAAGAAGAAAAATAAAAGTGTTGTGGAAATAACACAAAATTACTATTTTTGTGTGCAAGTTAATTTTATAGTATGAAAAATAGGTAACTAACTGTTTGGTTACATAAATTATGTCTGCGTAACTGGTGAGTTACAATTGGACTAATGATGTGCAGAACAGAATAGAAGTTTGTTTTGTTTAATGTCATCATTAGAGCTCATTGATTTATTAATTATCGGCCATTGGTAATTCTGACATTTAGTCTTAGAGAGGAAACCCACTACATTTCTTCATTAGAAGCAAGGCATCTTTTATATGCACAATCCCACATACAGGATGGCACACACCATGGCCTTTGATATACCAGTCATCGTGCATTGGCTGTAACAAGAAATAGCCCAATGGGCCCACCAATGGAGATCGATCCTAAACCAATCATACATCAAGCGAGCATTTTACCAACAACTTTTAATTTTAGCACCTAATGTTTATTGGCAGTTTGCACCAATATGAAGTTGCATAACCGACTTCTCGAACAGAATGACTGTTCGCATGAAATATAGTTACACACTTGTTACAAATTCGTATTCCTACTGAACAGCAGCAATCAGGGAGAGCAGATCCAGGATTTTGTAAAGGGAGGGTAACAAAATTCTAGAAAGGGCAATTTGAGTTTGTCGAAGGCAAATGAGCCCACCTTCCAAGGGAGTGAGATCTGTAAGGGAGTTTGGACGCATGCTCCTCAGAACATTTTGAAATAAATCTGCTCAGAGATACATTTTTAGGGCAGTATAGTGTTGAATATTGTGGAACAAAGATTCATTAAAAATGTCTTTATCGATGTCAACTACTTACAATGAAAACAATAAGAGTGTACGGTGGAGATTTCCACGTGACGAGATGGTAAAAGCCTTTCACAGTGTTCACATAGGGCTTGCAGGCAGCACCTGTAAAACAAGTGCATTGTATTAACACTTTATAACTGCACAAAGCGTATCAATAAAAATATAACAAGCCTCATAACATTGCACATTATACATGTATTTCTTATATGTTAATGTAAGTAGGGCAGCAAGTTATGGCACTCCAAATTCACAAACTGTGAATTTTAAAAAGAACTGGCAAATTTTATTTTAATCTGTGAAATAATTTCATGTAAAGATTAATATGTTTCTGAAATTTTTTAAGCTTAAACTTAGTTAATACATAATTTGGCAAAATGATCTGTTCACCCAATTGATTAATGTAAATGTTTATAGTGACTAACACTATTTCACATTAAATATAGAGGAAGTTGATACAAATACCAGGATATCAAAAACAAATAGGATTTGACCAAATTGATAATATTTGCAACACAAGTTATGTTTAATTTATTGGTATAAACTAACTATAATAGATGAACATATATTCTGCACAAATCATCTTTTCAATTGTATGTTAACTTATTTTACACAAAACATTCATTGAATCAATACATACCAAATCTCTTAATGTTGTCTTTTAACCTGGAATAAAAATAATAATTTATTTGAAAAGCTGACCTGTAATATTTAACGTCATGAAGAGATTAAAAAGTATTGTGAATATGCAACACATTTGGTTGGATGTCAAACATTTGATAATTCTGAGACATTCTTCAGAGTAAACTGCTACATTTTTAGAGTTAACAAACAAATACTACCTCAAAACTAGAAAGAAAGCACGATTAACATACCCTCAGCACAGTTGTAACAAACGATAATTGTGTTACTTAAAAGGAAGTTTGATCCTGTGAACCAAACATCTCAGCCAAGTATTCTACCAACTGACCGGCCTCGGTGGCGTCGTGGTTAGGCCATCGGTCTACAGGCTGGTAGGTACTGGGTTCGGATCCCAGTCGAGGCATGGGATTTTTAATCCAGATACCGACTCCAAACCCTGAGTGAGTGCTCCGCAAGGCTCAATGGGTAGATGTAAACCACTTGCACCGACCAGTGATCCATAACTGGTTCAACAAAGGCCATGGTTTTTGCTATCCTGCCTGTGGGAAGCGCAAATAAAAGATCCCTTGCTGCTAATCGGAAAGAGTAGCCCATGTAGTGGCGACAGCGGGTTTCCTCTCAAAATCTGTGTGGTCCTTAACCATATGTCTGACGCCATATAACCATAAATAAAATGTGTTGAGTGCGTCGTTAAATAAAACATTTCTTTCTTTCTTTTGCACCATCCCATAGACAGGATAACACGTACCACGGCCTTTGATGTACCAGTCTTGGTGCACTGGCTGGAACGAGAAATAGCCCAATGGGCCCACTGACAGGGATCGACCCCAAACCAACTGGGCATCAAACGAGTGCTTTACCACTGGGCTACGTCTCGCCCCATGGAATGTTTATAACCGTAAATAAAATGTGTCGAGTGCGTCATTAAATAAAACATTTTTTTCTTTCTTTTTTCTACCAACTGAGCTAAATCCTGCCCCCTAGTACAGTTAAAATCCCATCAGCATAGCTTGCTGTAGTCAGTGATAACTGTGACACTACCGTACATCTACAAATAAGAGAAAGGAAATGAAAATGTGTTTAACAACAGTTCTAGTTAAGGTTCAAGCACACTGTCCTGGAAACCCACTTTAGCAATCTCGACTTTCTGTCAAAGATAGAGGGTTATAGTGAGAGAAAAGTCGGTGTCATGGTCTTACACCTACCCATTGAATCATTAAAACTTGCTCTGGGTGGGAGCCGGTACAGGGCTGTGAACCCAGTACCTACCAGCCTTATGTCTGATGGCTTAACCACTACACCACCGAGGCCAGTGAGAAAACATCAGGTCAGAGTGTTTAACATGCACATTCAGAACAAGCTCCTCCATCCAGGACAGGAAAGGGGTGGGGTGGGTTGGAGAGGGACCGCCTGTACTGCATTGTGCAAGGGAACACCAGCAGTCCGACCGGACCCGGTAACAGGCGGAGGGTGGTATGGTGCTATAAAATTTGAAAAGTCCCGTAGGATTAAGACAAAGAGAAAGGGTGCACACTTTTTGTGAAGGAAATTAGCACAATTTTGAACGGTCCGCAAAAAGTAAAATAGGAAGCTACATATAGTTTTAGAAGATTAGTATACCGAGAGTAGCTCGTTAAGTGGACCCAGAGAAAACATCTCGTATCAAAGCCTATTATACACCAGTCATAGGGCACTAGATGGGACGGGTGAAAAAACATTCACTGATTTTACCGCAGGCAATAGATACTACAACCCATCACAACAAAGGCACATAAATGATTTGCTGTGTACATACTTCGTGGGAGAAAGCGCGTCTGCTTCCTGCTCCTCGTTTTGTTCATTATCCGGTGCTTCTGTGAAATCATCCAGAAACTCATACACAACCCTCATAATGGCCTCCCACACTCGATCAAATATCGACTGCTTGCTCACGTCAACGGGTTTCTTGTCTATAGGAGCAGCATCTAATTAATACAGAAACAAAATACAAGATGTTATTGGTATAAATGTGAAAGACATCAGTTCATACTGCCACGTATGTACCAGCAATGTATATCAGTGCATATAAATGGGGTTTGGAGATGACATTAAAATGTCATTATGTTTTACAGAATTTTGACATTCAAATTATTTCCAACATTCTTTTTAATTCAGTTGAAGCATTCCAAATTCACGTAGCATGATTCCAAATTGATAGCATGAATCTGCAAGCAGCATTTTGATTGGTCAAATAAAAGATTATGGAAGATGCTAATTATAAAAATGAGTGTATATGTAGACAGCCGCATCAACTCAAGAGTAATTAAATTAACACTGGAAGAAAGATGTAAGTTGTTTTTGGTGATTTAATTAGAACAAGCACAACAAATTACAGATTTTAATCAATGTTTTCCACATTTAAATATAGATCTGAACTTTAATTCCACTTCCTTCATGCATTTTTACATGAAAAAAAATAAATGAAAAAACAACAACAACCCAACAACCCAACAAACAACAAACAAAAACCCATAACAATGTGTTGTTGTTAAATGTCTAACATCAATATCCTTTTATGGCAACAGGGGTAGCTCTGGGTGAGCAAAACATTTCACCTAATAGTCTAATAAACTTCAAAAATTGCAGAAATCAACAGTTATTTTATACAAAATGTCAATTATTACATGAAATTTTTTCGCCAAATTAAAATAAAATTCACCAACTGCTTTCAAAATTCGCAATTGGTGAATTTGACGAGTGCCAGAGCTAGCCCTGGGCAAACATAAGCATCAAGCAAGCTATAAAGACATATTTGAGAGCTTATTTTGTTAATAAAATGTTACGCAGGTTAAGGAAATGTATGTTATCAGCTTTATTCTGTCAAGTTAATAAAGGGAATTCTCCATTCACCAAAAAGGGCAGAGAAATTATATTTATTCCCAGTTTTTCAAACACAAACTGCATGATCAATCTACGCAAGTAAGCCTGGTCCACAAAATGACATCAAACAAGATCAATGTCCTCATTCATTGTATAATATTAAATTTCTCATTTCAAAAATAGATTTTAAACTCTTAATTCATAATTAAAACAATTTTGTTACCTTAATTTACAATGACACAAAACTTTATTTTTTTACTGAAATTAATGATATGAAAAATTAAACAATTGAAAATCTAGTCCAAAGTAAACTTCCAGTCTGGTTTTGGTCACACAAGTGATAAACTGTTAGAAGTAGAAGCAGTTTATTACTTTGCCTTATTTGGTCATCATAACCAGCCAATAGAAACAGTGGTTACAGAATAAATGGCATTTATCTTTGGAATGAAATGTATGGATCTATAGTATGACATGGATCTATAGTATGACATGTATCTATAGTAAAACAAAACGTATTTAAGTTTCATCACAAGAGAATGTAAGAATGCTATCTCTGTATGTACAAAGTATCAAATGAAGAGAGTTTTTCTCACCAACTGTTTGAAAATCTTCACCAACCATCATAGTGGTAGCATCAACGCCACACTCAACTGGACTACTGGAATATACACAGTTATCTGCAACATGCAGCAAGCATTCAGCATTAATGTTTGGACTTGGTTACAGCATGCATTCAGCATTAATGTTTGGACTTGGTTACAGCAAGCATTCAGCATTATCATTTGGAATGGCTGCAGCATCTATTCAGCATTAATGTTTGAACTTGGTTACAGCATCCATTCAGCATTAACGATTGGACTTGGTTACAACATCCATTCAGCATTAATGATTGGACTTAGTTACAGCATCCATTCAGCATTAATGTTTGGACTTAGTTACAGCATCCATTCAGCATTAATGTTTGGACTTAGAGGATCCATTCAGCATTAATGTTTGGTTACAGAATGCATTCAGCATTAATGTTTGGACTTAGTTACAGCATGCATTCAGCATTAATGTTTGGACTTAGTTACAGCATGCATTCAGCATTAATGTTTGGACCTTAGTTACAGCATGAATTCAGCATTAATGTTTGAACTTGGTTACAGCATGCATTCAGCATTAATGTTTGGACTTAGTTACAGCATGAATTCAGCATTAATGTTTGGACTTGGTTACAGCATGAATTCAGCATTAATGTTTGGACTTGGTTACAGCATGAATTCAGCATTAATGTTTAGACTTGGTTACAGCATGCATTCAGCATTAATGTTTGGACTTGGTTACAGTAAGCATTCAGCATTATCATTTGGAATGGCTGCAGCATTTATTCAGCATTAATGTTTGAACTTGGTTACAGCATCCATTCAGCATTAATGTTTGAACTTGGTTACAGCATCCATTCAGCATTAATGTTTGAACTTGGTTACAGCATCCATTCAGCATTAACGATTGGACTTGGTTACAGTATCCATTCAGTATTAATGTTTGGACTTAGTTACAGCAAGCATTCAGCATTAATGTTTGGACTTAGTTAGAGCATGAATTCAGCATTAATGTTTGGTTACAGAATGCATTCAGCATTAATGTTTGGACTTAGTTACAGCATGCATTCAGCATTAATGTTTGGACTTAGTTACAGCAAGCATTCAGCATTAATGTTTGGACTTAGTTAGAGCATGAATTCAGCATTAATGTTTCGTTACAGAATGCATTCAGCATTAATGTTTGGACTTAGTTACAGCATGCATTCAGCATTAATGTTTGGACTTAGTTACAGCATGAATTCAGCATTAATGTTTGAACTTGGTTACAGCATGCATTCAGCATTAATGTTTGGACTTAGTTACAGCATGAATTCAGCATTAATGTTTGGACTTGGTTACAGCATGAATTCAGCATTAATGTTTGGACTTGGTTACAGCATCCATTCAGCATTAATGTTTGGACTTAGTTACAGCATCCATTCAGCATTAATGTTTGGACTTGGTTACCGCATCCATTCAGCATTAACATTTTAATGTGCTACAGCAGGCATCCAACATTTATATTTAACCCGGGTTAGAGTAAACATCCAGTATTAAAAGTTTGATGGGTTTACATAATGAATCAAGCATAGGTGGGGTTTATTTTTGTTTTGTGTTTTGTTGTTTTTGTGGCGGAAGGTTGGAGGGAAGGTTGGGGGATAGGATACAGTGCAAATTAAGCAATTATGTTGTACTGAGGCACATCATGAAACAAGGACAATAGGTTTACTGGGTTATAATGTAAATAATGGGTTACAACAGAGGTACATCATGAAACAAGGACAATAGGTTTACTGGGTTATAATGTAAATAATGGGTTACAACTGAGGTACATCATGAAACAAGGACAATAGGTTTACTGGGTTATAATGTAAATAATGGGTTACAACTGAGATACATCATGAAACAAGGACAATAGGTTTACTGGGTTATACTGCAAACAATGGGTTACAACAGATATCATGTGCTGTGTTTTATAAGGATACAACCTGAATCAAGTGTTTGTAGTTTGTCAGGGTTCAGCATGAATCAATCAATAAAGGTTAACAGGGCTAAAGCTTAAATTAAGCATATATGTCAAGCAGTTCATCTATTCTACAGTGTACCTTTGTTGCACCTGATAAGTACAGGAAGTTTCTACCAAAACTCACTCAAGGTTAAACATTATCGTGTTATTTAAAGAAACTGTCCTGAGTTTGTTGCCATTGCAAGATGTTTCTGACTAATAAAAATTTAATGACTAAAATATCTTACTAAATAGAGTTTCTTGCTTAGAATATCAGTGTCTGTAGGCACTATACTGAATGTGTTTCTGATAAATCCTAATGTTTGTAAGAAGCCCAAACTGAATTTGGTTTCCCAATAATTGTGTACATAAGGAAAACAATATTTTAGAGAATAAAATGTAGTTTGACCTACAGAGGAACTCCTTTTTTTTCAAACTATGGACTTTACTACAAGTTACCAGTATTTATTTCTGAGCCAATTGATTTGTAAATTGTACACAAAAATAGTTGGGTTTTTTTTTATTATTTCCAAACAGTTTTACTTTTCTACTGATGTCAAACCAAACTATTCACAAAAAAGATTCTTATAGAATGATGGGACGGATGATCAGAAACACATTTAATATAAAGCCACTGATATTTTGTGCAGTAAAAATATATTTAATATATGTTATTTTTGTCATTAGAATGTCTCCGTTAGTCAGCAACATCTTTACAATGGCAACAAACTCAGGACTGTCCCTTTAATGTGATACAGAGATTGTGTGTGAAATATACTTGTAAGGGATGTGAATTCATACAGTTTAATTTTTCTTTTCTTACCAGATTCAACAAATGTCCATTCTAGAATAAAAAACATATTCCTCAAAACTTGAGGGAGAGACGTTTTCAACAGGAGGGAGAAATTTTTGTTAAATAAGTATTCAATACAGAACATAAACTGAGTTTTAAATATTTATTATATGTATACACTGGCATAGGAAGTGGGGGGGGGGAGGCAAGGGGGCATGTGCCCCCCCCAACTTTTCTTCATCTAGTAGCAGCAATGATGGTTTATATATACAATAGAATCCCAAGTTTTTTGTTCAGTAAACCCTTATATTAACTGCTGGTGGGTCGAACACGTCCAGGGTCGACTATAAGCCTTCGCTCAAACTAAATTATCAGTACCATCTGTGTTATTAGCTGTATTTCCCTCGAACTGGTGATCCATCAAATTAATATCAAATGGTAAACTACCAAACAGGACCAACAATTGCTGCGCTTGGGCAGTTGGTTATTACAACCTTCGGATTAATTATTTAGGCGGAACAAACTATAGATGAATCGGGGAATTGCAGCAACAGCCAGGCAATCCTTTTATTCCTACACTTGACATGCTGTTTGTTAAGCGGCTATCGGTAATGATCTTTCAAATACAGCTGAAATGTGAGATGAAGCGAAATACCAATCAAACAATTAGTGCACAAACAGGCCTCAGTATAAAGCGTTACTTTGAACACGACCATATTGCTGGAAAGTGGACAGTGCTGGGGTTGTGTTTTTTTTGTTGAAATATTCAAATTGTTTAGTAATAAATTCATGTAAATACAGATTATGAAATTGCCATTTATTTATTTTATTTCAGTGCACTTACATGTATGACAATTTGTATCCAATTCAACTTTCTAACTGATGTTACGGAAATGTCTGAGGTTGACCGAATGGTTAGGTCAAACTACCCGATGGGTCGAACACTTTCTCAAGCACCGATAGGGTTCGAGCCAACGGGATCCAATTGTATTTATATACATGTATATGTGTGTGTGCCCCCAACCCCATTCTGGCACCTTCCTATGCCACAGGTATACAACTTATACAATAGGGCTACTAAAAATTAAGCTTCAACAGTCAATAGCGCATTTTACATTAAACACCAGCCACTGGTGTGCCCTGGGCTAGGCCTATCTTTGACCCTGTAACATGATCTTGTGGTGCTAGTGTCCTTTCAAATTAAAAACTAACATAATTAACATTCAATTATTATTTTTGATAAAGTATTCACCCCTAGCCTTCTTCACTATTAATCCATGACTGGGTACAAAGCAAGTGGCACTAGCACAGACTATTTTTACAAGGTGGCATCGATTTTGTTACATGGACAAAGACAGGGTGAATTCAGGCTAACCAGAGCAAACCTTTTTAATCACTTTGCCTGATGAGGTTTACTATTACATTGGTAGCACTACAGTGACTATGATTTTTATGATCTCGCAGTGAATGCAACTAACCTGTTTCATCCTCCACAGCATCTTCAGTTGTAACACTGCCAGAATCACTGCTCTTCGGTTTGTCATGGCCACTGTCAGAGTCTGGGGTGTTGCTCTTTCTTTTTTTTCTACAATTAGTCCAGCAAGTCAGGTGTCAAACACTGATGGACAAAGGTAAATGGGTGGCACAAACTGCCATGAGTTTTTTGTTATTTTTGTTTTGTTTAACGATACCACTAGAGCACACTGATTAATTAATCATCGGCTATTGGATGTCAAACATTTGATAAATCTGACTCGTAGTCATCAGAGGAAACCTGCTAGATTTTTCCTAATGCTGCAAGGGATCTTTTATATGTACTTTTCCACAGACAGGAATGCACATACCACGACCTTTGACCAGCTGTGGTGCACTGGCTGGAACAAGAAAAAAACCAATCAGTTGAATGGATCCACCGAGGTGGCTCAATCCTGTGATGCAAGAACCTCAAGCGAGCACTTAACCGACTGAGCTAAATCTTGCCCCGTAGTCCAGGAAGTAAGGTGTCAGACACTCATGGACAAAGGTAAATGGGTGGCACAAACTGTCAAAAGAGAGATGCATGTGTTGATGTTAAAGGAACAAGACTAGAATGAAGAGTTGCTGCCATACACTCTACTTCTACAGAATAGCAGAACAATTTGTTCCCCTCGTGTTTGCAAAACTCTTGTCAGGCACGTATCCTGAGGGTGTTTCATGGGTCAAAATCCACCCCACCCAACTCAAGCAAATGTTCTCCTTTTCTTTCCAAACATTTTCCAGGGAGTCCAACTCGCCCCACTGTAAACTTCACTCGCCACAGTCTAGATGTCCATGCATAAACACCAGCACATATGCCTGCTTGTGTATCAGCTTATTCAGCATTCAAAAACAATTAATATATTTTCAGTTTTAATCTACTTTACTAATTGACTTGATTAACTCACTTTTTTTTCAACAAAGATTTGCATTTGGTTTCAAGATGCACACATTTTTTCTTCTCGTATTCTAGTTCTTGCTTCAGTTTGTCTAACAAACTACTTTCCTTGAACTGGTTCAACTCAGTTTCTGAAAAACAAATGTTTGAATTTTCTACAAAATATATAAAATTATGGAAAACTTGTATAAAACATAAATATCAAATTAACATAAAACATACACTGGTTCTAATACCAGTTTGGTCAATAATTTACAAACACAATGCACAAAAAATGCTAAAACTTTTGTATAATATGTTGAGTATCAAGCCCCAGCCACTCTAAAACTACTGTAAAACCTCATTAATCCCAAGCATATGTTTTTTTGCAAACAAAGTCTGGATTATTGAATTTCCATTCCATTGGTACTTTAAGACTTATCTCCCTTGAATCAGAAATCTAAATGAGAAAATTCATTAAAATGTTGTAAACTGACAAAAACAATTTAAACAGGATGTCTGAAGGTTGAAAACAAATTGATAAACAGTCTTACGTTTTTGACTGGCACAAAGGCCATTGCTTAGTACAAACGATTGTGTCCCTTGCTTGAACAAACCATAAATTCCATCTAACACCAATTACTTGAGATTTCCCCTTTTTAAAGCCTCTAATTTTAAACAAAATTAGTCTGCTTAAAGATGACTATTTAAATGCTGGTTTTCTATTGTAATGCCAATCAATGGCAGATTCCTTTGTAGAGGCCCATATAGCTTAAAATAAAACATCTGGGCAGTACACAAAATTCAATGTACCTGTATGAACAGTGCTTAAAGAAAGTTAAAGTTTTCTTCGTTTAATGACACCACTAGAGCATATTGATTTATTAATCATATGCTACCAGATGTCAACCATTTAAATAGTAATTCTGACATGCCGTCCTTATAGATCTTTAATATGCACTTTCCCCAATAGACAGGACAACACATACCACATCTTTTGATATACAGTGAAACCCCTCTAAACCGGACACCCTAGGGACCAAGACAAATGTCCGGTTTTAAGAGGGATCCAGTTTAGAGAGTTTAAGTTCTGTACTGGTTTTTAAAAAGGGACTGGGTAAAACATCCAGTTTTGAGGGAATTCCGGTTTACAGAGGGTCTGGTTTCGAGAGGTTTCACTGTATCAGTCATGTGGCACTGGTTAAGATAGGAAAAAGCCCAGTCAATCTGCCTATGGACTTCCATCCTACGATCCAAGCATCTCAGACTAGTGCTCTACTGACTGACCTAAATCTAAATCCCATCCCAGTGGTTAAAAACAAACATACGTAAATTCTGGTTTTCTATCATCACACCAACAAGTTGTTCCTGAAGCTGTGTAAGCTGCTGCTCAAACACAAGACGGTCCTCGAAGTGCTGGACACTGTTGTCGGCAGACGCGTGATGACTTCCATCTAGTAGCTTCTCATCCTCCTTCTCCGAATCAACAATCTCAAACAGCTACAAACAGAAATTGGAAGGAATGGCAAAACCTGTAGTAACTCACTTTTAAGAGAATATAATTTGTGTAAGCTTATGCCCAGGGGTTTTTTTTACAGAATAATATCCAACTCAACTGCAGTTGTAGTGTGTTAAGTCAGTGGAATCTTCATCATCTCAAACTAGACCCTAGCATCTCTAGTGACCAGGGACCCATTTTACAAAGCGATCTTAGCACTAAGATCACCTTAAGTCCATAAAATTGAGTCCTAATTCACTAAATATCTTAATATTATCTCAATATTAACTCCTAAGAGTCCTAGGAGTCCTAATTCACTAAACTCTTGCAGTGTAATGCAAAAACATTGGCAAGGATGATGAAATATTGCTCAAGAGGGTTTAAGAAAGCATTGTCAGACATTTGTCGTAATTTCTACTTGTCAGTCTTCAGAGAAAACCTTTTACATTTGTTCATTAGCAGCAAGGGATCTTTTATATGCACTTTCCCAGACTAGACAGCACACACCATGGCCTTAGATATATCTGTCATGGAACATTAACTCAAACAGAAAGAAACCCAATGGGTGTGCTGAGGAGGTTCAATCAATCATCTCAGGCAAGCACTCTACCGACTGGGCTAAATACCACCTCAAAATATATTATTCTTATCATTGAATGAATGAATGTTTAACGACACCTCAGCACAAAAAATATATCGGCTATTGGGTGTCAAACTATGGTAAATGCAAACAGTAAGTGATGATCAACATCAATATAAAAATTCAACAGTTAAATTAAAACACAGTGTAAAGAACTGTGCGAAAAATACAAATATCATAGATAGATAATATTAAAATTTACAATAAAAATCAGCATCACATAAAAACTGTAAAATAAGTTCTAGATGGAATCAAAAGGATTCCATCACATTTTGTGGTCTAAATATATATTTTCGAGTTTCTTTAAGATGTTTACACTCCACCAAAATGTGGCGCACCGTCCAAGTACACTGACAGTGCTCACACTGAGGTGGAGGATCTTTCTTTAAGATAAATGAATGGGTCAAATATGTATGACCGATGCGAGCACGACACAAGACTATTTCATCCTTCCTGCATTGTCTATAGGAGGACTGCCACTCTCCCAAGACTGGCTTGATAGAATGAAGCTTGTTCGCAATTGCATCGTCCCAATCATGTTGCCAAATAGAAAAGATAAATCGTTGATATAAAATCAATACATTATCTTTGAGTTCCAAGTTGTACAGGATGTGTAGATGAAATCTTCATATGTTACCTCATCTTTTCCACTGGAATCACTGAAACTTCTGTCTCTCGAACCTTTTGAAGCATTCTTCTCTTCAGATTTATCTCCCTTGAATCGGGAACGTAATGTTTTCCTGAGGCTCATATTGAGTTAATCCATTTGTAACTGGTTTCCATATATTTTTAATATCTGAAATGCATAAAAAGATATTATTAAATAATATTGCATCTGTAGTAATTATTATTATGTAAATCACGTTAGTCAATTACATTCATTTGCATTCAAGTATGTGGCCATTTTTAGTGTCAGGGCAGGATGTAGCCCAGTGTTAAAGCACTCGCTTGATGCATGGTTGCTCTGGGATCGATCCCCGTCCATGGGCCCATTGCGCTATTGCTTGTCACAGGTAGTGCACCACAACTAGTATATCAAAGGCTGTAGTATGTGATATCCTATCTGTGGGATGGTGCATATAAAAGATCCCTTGCTACTAATCAAAAAATGTAACAGGTTTCATCTCTATGACTGTCAAAATGACCATATGTTTGACATCCAATACCGGTAGCTGATGATTAATAAATCAATGTGCTTTAGTGGTGTCGTTAAACAAAACAAATATTTGGGGGGGGGGCGGGGGGGGGGGTGGTGTTTTAGTGTCACTGCCATTTAAAAAAATCTCCCATTGACACTCCATATGCTGGTAGGTTCACAGCCTGGTACCGGCTACCAACCAGAGCAGGCTTTAGCACTTAAATGGGTACCAGCAGGTGTATGGTAAAATCAACAAACTTCTCTTGCACTATAGTAACCACAGACCATTAACCCACTGTCATGGAGAGCCATTTAATTACCATATTGATATCATATAAATTCACATGCTAAGGGAGCTAAAAATTACTTCCCTTGAACTTGAGTGATAGTGAGCGAGAGTGATAGCTCCCCAACCAGCCTCGGTGGTGCAGTGGTTAAGCCATCGGACTACAGACTGGTATGTACAGGGTTCGCATCCCGGTACCGGCTCCCACCCAGAGCGGGTTTTTAAGAGCTCAATGGGTAGGTGCAAATCCACTACAACCTCTTCTTTCTCACTAACCACTGACCAACTAACAACTAACCCACTGTCCTGAACAGACAGCCCAGATAGCTGAGGTGTGTACCCAGAACAGTGCTTAAACCTTAATTGGATATAAGCATGAAAATAAGTTGAAATTAAATAAAAAAGATAGTGAGCAAGAGTGATAGCTCCCTTAAATTCTGAGGTCTGTGAAGCTTAATTGGACATAAGCATGAATATATGTTGAAATGAAATGAAGACTCTTCTGAGTCTTCACAAAACCAAACTGCCCGGCTCAGCTCAAACAACTGTAAAACAATAATTTGATTTTCAGTTTGTGAAATTATTAACACAATTAAATAGCATATATATATTATTCATACAGACTATTGGCACATGATTGATTTTTTTTCAGCAATGTATTTTATATTTTAGTTGAACCAAACTTTAATTCTGTTTACATTTTTAATCAAGTTAAAAGTTTTTCTTGATGAAAATTTACTAAATATGATAAAATAAATGTGCATTAAAAGAAGATATTTACCAAATGCAATTCATATAACCTGCTACAATAAGAATCTATAGCTGTAAACAAAATAGGATTGTGTTGCCACTCTTATAGTAATATGCAGGGCTTCTAGAATTTTTACAAAATCCACTAGCCATGGGATCAGTGATTAAAAAAAATAATTAGCTATGAGTGAAAATTAACTAGCCCTACTTTACTTTAAGTTAACACAATTTTACTAATAGTAATAATCGGATATGTCACCTAAACAAGGAGATAGAGCTTAAAAACACTACGGTAAGGGGTGGGGACAGGATATTCATATGTAAATAAAATAGACTTAATTGCGGCATTTGACAAAACAAAATTCACTAGCCGTCGGGCATGGCAATAGTAGTTATTTACTAGCCCAACATTGAATATCACTAGCCATGGCAGTGGGGCTACCAAAATCTAGAAACCCTGACCTCACATTTAATCACTGAAACTTTATGTGATTGTTCGCCTGGCATCATTTTAGAAGCTTGATCTACAGTTTGCCTTGATTTTACTTATGGCAATAGTTCATCAAGATTAACCTCGAGTGCATGTATATGGCGAGGTTAATCTTGATGAACTATCATGGCAAGTACTGTAAGTTACCAGTACTACTTAAGGCGATGCCACACATTACAAATAGCTGCGAGAATAATGGTCAACATTATGATGTCATTGAATGCTATGCAATCGGTTATTTTTGTGGCTATTCTCATACAAGGCATTGTATCTGTGGTGTCACTTTATATTATTGCAGACTACATGCAGAGTGACTGTTAATATTATCTAGATCAAATATTTCTTCGGTAAGTGTTCGACCCATACACCCCTTTCAATGGTTAGTGTTAGTTTTAGGCACCGTTAGGGTTAGTCTTTAGAGCCTTTGATAGAGGGATATGGGTCGAACTCTTTCCCTTTAAATAATATGAAAAGTAATTTAAGTGCTGTTGGGTTCTTTGCAGTTCTCTTCTGTAATTAGCCAAACCCAGTAACCAGAAGCACAGTAAACTGGCTTAGATATTGCTTGACCACCTTAGAGATCAGACTTTTTGTATCATAGCCCGTTAAACAGCCATTCTCACCATGACATAGGTTGGGACATTGATCAATGTCGCTTACCGAATATACCTCAAACGTTTGACAAAAACTGATCACAAACATGCAGGCACTTTGAAGTTTGTTTATTTCCGGGAATCACGTGATCACGTCATGTGACCGCGTGTTTGTGCTGGTTGCACTTTTCATTTCCCTTGGTTGTCGACGTCCTCAACGTGTGTTAATTAATTACTGCGACGATCTGTATCAAAGACACATTTATCTGGTGTACCGATACCAAATCTAAAGGATGGTATGATTAATCATTAACGGTATGCTTCCAGTTTCCTCGTCATATTAGTTGTATTTTTATTGATTAGTTGAACTTTTGTTTGTCATTGAAACCTGACACAGTGACGATAGTCCTAAGTCACAGTGACAGTAACACGGCAAAAAATGTTAATTGAAACTGGGTTAGTAAGATAACCTAGAAAATAAACCATTGAATCGATACAGTATTGACCGTATTGGGAAGGAGTCAAAATACAGATGTTAAATTTTAGAAATACAGATCTATAATTTAATTATTACAAGTGACAGTGACAAGGCAAAACAAAATCTGAATAGAAACTATGTCAGTAAGATTACTTAGTAAATAAACCAATGCATCTGTACAGTTTGGGGTGGATTCAAAATACAGATGTTATAATGTCAAAATACAGATGTTAATATAGTCCTTTTTTGTGACTCACAGGACAAAGGTTTATTAACTATTAAGCTGTCAGTGACATACTGACAGTGACATAGCACAAAAATCTGAATAGAATTAACTGTGTCAGTGCATTTACCTGGTAAATAAACCAATGAATTGATACAATATCAGATGTTATTGTAAAAAGACAGATGTTAATGTTAAATTAAAAAATATATCAATAGTTTATTATTACAAACGTCATCAAACTACAAAGTGTTAAATTCTTATTGCATTGTGACAGGCAGTTTTTTATTTTTTTGCTGAGTCATCTTATGTAACTGATATCCATGCAATTTGATTGACATCTGAGTATCAGCTCATCTGGTCTATATTAGACCAATTAACCTGATTTCAGTTTGCTTTTTAGTACATGTGTACACTGTCAGTGTATAAACCTAACATATTTATATAACAACTGTATGTTGATCAAGGTTTATCTTATCTTATTAATTAATGTACATGTATATAACCAAGAACCACCATAAGTCACGATATTTGGGAGGTTTGGGGGGGGGTGACTAGAAAGCAGTGGGGGTAAAGGGGTTGTGCCTCCCCCCCTTTTCGTGATCCATTAGCAGTTGCGATGGTTTATATATATTTATTATATATATGTGTGTGTGTGCCCACCCACTTATTGGCACCTTCCTTTGCCACTATAATGTCAATTTATGTTTTATTTTAATAGCCTGCAGCTATGTGGCTGAGAAGATTCGGCGAGCATGCGGGCGTTCCAGTAATCAAACTGAGCAGATGAAGGGAATCAAGGAGAGGAAGTGTGTACTCAGCAATGAGTATGACACCAAACCCTATCGTGAGTACATTCTGTTAATGTGTTAATGAGTATGACACCAAACTCTTATCGTGAGTACATTCTGTTAATGAGTATGACACCAAACCCTATCGTGAGTACATTCTGTTGATGAGTATGACACGAAACTCTATCGTGAGTACATTATGTTAATGAGTATAATGCCAAACCCTATCGTGAGTACATTCTGTTGATGAGTATGATGCCAAACTCTATCGTGAGTACATTATGTTAATGAGTATGACGCCAAACTCTATCGTGAGTACATTCTGTTAATGAGTATGACGCCAAACCCTATCGTGAGTACATTCTGTTAATGAGTATGACGCCAAACCCTATCATGAGTACATTTTGTTAATGAGTATGATGCCAAACTCTATCGTGAGTACATTCTGTTAATGAGTATGAAATCAAACTCTTATCGTGAGTACATTCTGTTAATGAGTATGACGCCAAACTCTATCGTGAGTACATTCTGATAATGTGTTAATGAGTATGACACCAAACCCTGTCGTGAGTATATTCTGTTAATGTGTTAATGAGTATGACACAAAACTCTATCGTGAGTACATTCTGTTAATGAGTATGATGCCAAACTCTTATCATGAGTACATTGTTAATGAGTATGACACCAAAACCTATCATGAGTACATTCTGTTGATGAGTATGACACGAAACTCTATCGTGAGTACATTCTGTTAATGAGTATGACGCCAAACTCTATCGTGAGTACATTATGTTAATGAGTATGACGCCAAACCCTATCATGAGTACATTCTGTTAATGAGTATGACACCAAACCCTATCATGAGTACATTTTGTTAATGAGTATGACGCCAAACTCTATCTTGAGTACATTCTGTTAATGAGTATGATGCCAAACTCTATTGTGAGTACATTCTGTTAATGAGTATGACGCCAAACCCTGTCGTGAGTACATTCTGTTAATGAGTATGACGCCAAACCCTGTCGTGAGTACATTCTGTTTATGAGTATGATGCCAAACTCTGTCGTGAGTACATTCTGTTAATGAGTATGACGCCAAATCCTATCATGAGTACATTCTGTTAATGAGTATGACACCAAACCCTATCGTAAGGATTTTCTTTAAGTTTCTATTATTTTTACCGGATTTGCCCCTTGCCCCTACCCCCCCCCCCCCCCCAGCTATGGCCCTGCTATTAAGGAGTATGTCACAAAACCGTATCATGAGTATATTCTATTAATGAATATGATTGCAAAACCTTATCATGAGAATATTTTATTAATGAATATGTAAAAAAAACACATGAGTATATCTATTAATGAGTATTCTGCAAAACCCAATCATGGGAATATTCTGTCAGTGAGTATATCACAAAACCCCATCATGAGTATTGTATCAACAAGTATGCCACAATATCCTGTTGTGAGTATATTCTGTCAATGAGTATGCCACAAAACCCCGTGGTGAGTATATTCTGTCAATGAGTATGCCACAAAACCCCATCGTGAGTAAATTCTATCACCAAGGACTGTATGTCCATACTGCAGGGCTTGAATTTAACAATTTGTTACCTATGGCAATTTTGAAATGTTTTTGCCAAAGGTAAAATGCTCACAAATGGCAATTTTGAAATGTTTTTGCCACAGGTAAAATGCTCACAAATGGCAATTTTGAGCCTGCCTACAGCAATTTTAAATTGATAACTTTTGCAACAAATATAAAAACCAAAAATAGTACCTTCAACCAATGGCAATAATTTTAATCCATCAGCAAAAAACTGCCATTGGTGAAGCATTTGACTACTAATGAGAACATATAGTGGGTTTCCTCTCTAAGACTATATGCCAGAATTAACAAATGTTTGACATCCAATAGCTGATGATTGATAAATCAATGTGCTCTAGTGGTGTTGTTAAACAAAACAAACTTTTAACTTTTTCAACTACGGGGCTGAGACAATGCTTAATATTCACGTTAAGAGTCTTCTGTGACCCTTCCTCCTCCTTCCAATGCCTATGGGAACACGTCTTAACACAATGAAACAAACAAACAAACATTTCATTCATTCATTCATTTTTACATTTTTACACTGTTTTAATTTGTGTAGTTAAACAAAAACAAGCTAATAAATATACAGAACTTCACATACATTGTTTTCACTTCCTATTTATTGCACAAGTTTATTTTGCGCAAGAATATATACCACGAGACCACGTACCGCATTGAGTGGTATGTTCTTTTGCAAAATAAACAAGTGCAATAAATAGGAAGCAAAAACAATGTATGTGAAGTTCTGTATTTATTTCATACCTTCTTTTATGTTTTACAAAAACGGTTTTTAATTTAATGTCATAACAGCACTTTGTTAAATCTCTATTATCAAAACTATTTCATGGATTTACTTAACGCTAAGAATCATACTCTGCGGCAGCCTTGTATAATGTTTCAAATACGATATGACGTCATTTGTAAATCCTATATGACGTAAGTAAATAAAAGGCACTAACTGCAGTAAAAAAGAAAAATGGAATTCCCCATTTAAAAGTTCCTGTCCAGATTGCACATGTGTGCGATACAGGATAAATTTATTACACGGTTTCAAAAATGCCTTTATCACTATAATAAGATTGAATAGGTATGTAATAAAAGATGTTATAGGATGGGGAAGAGAGAGTACATCTTTAAATGACACACATAAATCAATATTGTTTTGTTGTTTTGCAGCTGAGGATCCTGTAGTCACTCGCCAACATCAGTCGGCTGCGTACAGAAGCTGTGCAAGGCCCGGTGGTGGATGAGGATAGCTTCCCAGCATGCTCAGCTCACTGGACATGTTGGAAGTTCAAAGCTTCCCAGCATGCCTCAGCTGGGTGTGTTGGAAGTTCAAAAGTGTCAAAGACTAGTTATTAGATGTTTTCTTTTTGTGTCTGTATATTTATACCTTTGATAGTGTTTTATCTTGTTTTTTGTAAGGAAATATGGTTGGGTTTGGGTTGTTTTTCTAACATTTTATTAACTTTTCCAGACTTTCATATTCATTACCCGGTAATTCATAAAAGGCCAAGAAACGATAGTTTTCATCCTTACCTACTTCCTTTGTGTAGCCATTACATGGGTGTGTGGGAATCAAGTATTTGTACTTTTTAAAAATTTATAATTTTTTATATATTTGTTTTTTCTTTTGGGGTGGGTGGATTAGGATAATCTTTAATCAAAAGGTACAAGTACTGAATCAAAACCTTCACCTCAGTAGTTATCTCTTGTAGCTACACATTGTATTTTGATATTAGTATTATTTATTAATGTTAATTTAAGTATAATGAATTTCAAGCAAGTTAATAACTTAGCATTTAAATTAAATGCAGAGTTCATACAGACACTGGAAATTGGTTGTAATAATAATAAAAAACCCCACATATTTAAATTAATTTGCATAAAGTTGTAACTGCAAATTTTACACTAACTCTAAGTAAGGCCTTCCAACTTTTGTAGTTTATGTCTATTTCCCACAAAATTTGAAATCCTATGGCCTGATACATCTTTCTGGGTATAAATTAGCTGTGAAAGACTGTTAATAATAAATTTTATTTGACTATGTGACCAGAAATACATCAATACATCTACACCTCATTTAGTAGATTTGTAATTTTAGTGTACCATACTGTTAGAATTTTACAGAAAGAAGAAAAACAAACAGTATTGTGATTAGCCCAGTGCTTCGTGTCATTGTACATCCTATTTTTATGGATTTTTTACTTAATTGTTTTTTTTGGACATTTTTATATTTGTCAAGACTGAAATCCTTTGTACATGGTGATATGGTAATCCCCAGTCAGACCTGTTTGAAAAGGCCACCTAAACAGTGTCAGATCCAGAGGGGGTATTCTGGAGGGGTGCACTCTCCCTTTTGTATACTACAAGTACCATAATAAACTGAAGATATTAAAAAAATATATATATTATCAATTTATCCCGAAATAAGAACAAGATGATTGTAAATAAGAAAAAAACATGTTATTTCTTTTGGTTGGTGATTCTTGACTGACAAGATATATTAGATACATGTCAGTACTAAAATGGGGTGAAAAAATGGATTACAAAAATCGGTCAAAAACAATATCAACTTTTATTGCAAGAGGTGCATAACATCAGAAAAAAGTTCTAAAACATTGACATCTGATTGCAGCAAGAGCCCTTTTTTTTTTTGGCCAAGTTGCACCCCCTCTGGAGTAAACTCCTGGATCTGTCACTGACTGTATCCAAGAGATAAAAAAAAAACACTGATTTTTAGAAGTTAAAAATGCATGAACTTTGTGTATAGTATGACATATTTGAAGGGCCTTTTATGAATAGGTTCTTGTACAAAGAGTTGGGTCATACCTAATGTTAATAATGGGTGGGGAGGGGTAGCAATAAACGAACAAAGCAGTTGGGGTAGAGAGTAAACAGTATTCTCTATCCAGATAAAAATGGCACTGTTAAAAAAAAAAAAAAAAAAAAGGGAGGGGGATTTGGGGAAAGTTTTCCCCAATTGCCCCCTGGTCTCTCATTAGGTATGACCCACCAGTGCCTGTTAAAGCAGGTTAAACTGTGGACAGTATTTCAAGACACCTGCAAGCTTAGCTATTGGTGACTAATGACGTTTGCTCCCAAACCTTGTCCGCTGATAAGAGGGCCGTTACCGAGTGTTTCACCATAGCTAATCTTACAGGTAATATTCAAACACTTGTGTACTTGGGTTATGTCATGTTAGTTGTTTTGGAATAAAAGATATTTTAAAAAATGATGCATTAGTCTTATTGTTGTTATTATTAGTAGTAGTAATTAGTTCTAAGTAGTAGGGGTAGTTTACCACCGGCTTCGGTGGCGCAGTGGTTAAGCCATTGGACTACAGGCTGGTAGGTACAGGGTTCGCAGCTCGGTACCGGCTCACACCCAGAGTGAGTTCTTAAGGGCTCAATGGGTAGGTGTAAGGCCACTACACCCTCTTCTCTCTCGCTAACCAACTAACAACTAACCCACTGTCCTGGACAGACAGCCCAGATAGTTTAGGTGTGTGCCCAGGACAGTATGCTTGAACCGTAATTGGATATAAGCACGAAAATAAGTTAAAATGAAAATGAATGGTAGTTTAACAAAGCTTGTGTCCTCTCCATTATTTTATATGGCTCAGAATGCTGGCGTTGACAGAACTTTACTTTAAACATCTTCTACACAAAATGCCTTCGAAATATACTGATGGAAAGAAATACAGGATCACACAGACAGCAACAAGAAATAATGACTGCATCAAAAATCAATTCATATTGTCAGATGTTGACTGGGAACATATAGGCAGCTCATTCAACACTACAGATATTCAATCCCATATTATAGAACTTGGTATGAAATACAGACATTACTACACTAGTGAATTAAATTTGGTCTACAATTTGATGTGTTCCCTTATTTCTTTCCATCAGTATATAATGAGAATATTCTGGCCACAAAATATTTCAAAACTGTATGAGGAACACAATACTAGAAGATGGAGATGGATCAGCCATATCTTAAGAAAGAAAAGGACAGCTTCTCCAAAACTGCACTGAGATGGATACTAGAAGGAAAACTAAAACGTCGGCCCAAACAAACCTGGAGGAAAACTGAAGAAAAAACCCCTTAAAACAACTACACATAAGTTGGGGCCAGGCTGCAAATGGGACCAAATGGATGACCTTGTTTCTGCCCCATGTGCCAGTGGGCTCGAAGAGGACGAAGAAGTAGTAGTGTAGTTGTTGGTAGAGCTCGTCTGAAGTGCTTGCATCATAGGGACCGGCCTCAGTGGCGCAGTGGTTAAGCCATTGGACGACAGGCAGGTAGGTACAGGGTTCGCAGCCTGGTACCAGCTCAAACTCAGAGCGAGGGCACAATGGCCACTACACCTTCTTCTCTCTCACAACCCAGATAGTTGAGATGTGTGCCCAGGACAGCATGCATGAATTGGATATAAGCATGAAAATAAGTTGAAATGAATGCTCATAGGATTGCATTATCTGATTGGGAGATTAGAAAACTCACACTGCTACATAGACTTAGTTACTGAAAGGGACGGTATTTAGCTCAGTCAGTTAAGTGCTCACTTGAGGTGCTTGCATCACAGGATCATATGTACCACTTCGGTGGATCCATTCAGCTGATTGGGGTTTTTCTCATTTCAACCAGTGCATCACAACTGGCAAAAGGGTGTGGTATGTGCTTTCCTGTCTGTGGGAAAGTGCATAAAAAAGATCACTTGCTGCATTAAGAAAAATATAGGGGGTCAGAATTATCAAATGTTTGACATCCAATAGCCGATGATTAATTAATCAATGTGTTCCAGTGGTGTCGTTAAACAAAACAAACAAACATAGACTTAGTTAACTGAAAAGCATGAAGGGCCAGTATTGTATATTATATTATGTTGTTTTGTTATTTTGATATGTATGACAAGCCAGGCTCATATGTTTACCTAGTCTTTGGTTGTTTTACTGTAACTAAGGGACTGGGGTGAAGGTTGGGTATAAAACAAACAGCAATGGATTGTTCATATGCATTTTCCCATAGACAGGACAACACATACCACAACCCTTAATGTACATGTAATTGAGATCTAGTTGGGATAGAAAAGAAAAAAAAGTACACAGAGGATGAACAATTCTATGATCCATCTCTGATGTAGTTCAGTGGATAAATTAAGGGTGGGTGAGTCAAATTAGTATCTAGTTATTATTAGGAGCAAGTGGTGGGACATGTCCTAGTGGTAAAGCACTCACTTGATGCGTAGTTGGTCTGAGATTAATCCCCATCGATGAGCCCATCGGGTTATTTCTCGTTCCAGCCAGTACACCATGACTGGTATATCAAAGGCCATGGTATGTGCTATCCTGTCTGTGGGATGGTGCATATAAAAGATCCATTGCTACTAATGGAAAAATGTATCAGGTTTCCTCTCTATGACTGTGTCATATGACCATATGTTTGACATCCAGTAGCCGATGATAAATAAATCAATGTGCTCTAGTGGTGTCATTAAACAAAACAAACTTTTTTATTAGGAGCATGGGTCTCTCATGACGTTGTGGTGAGATACAGGTTAAAATTAAATTTGTTTAATGACATTACTAGAGCTCATTGATAAATTAATCATCGGCCATTGATTGTCAAACATTTGGTAAATTCTGACATATAGCCCTAGAAGAAAACCACTACATTTTTCCATTAGTAGCAAGGGATCTTTGCTGCAGACAAGACAGCATGTACCACAGCCTTTGTTATACCACCTATGAGGTACTAGTTGGGACAGAACAAAAATGAGTATGTTGAGGTGGTTTGATCCTACAACTAAAGCATCTCAAACTGAGTTAATCCCCCCCACCCCCCACTAACACACACACACATACACACACACAGAGACACATATACACATTGATTGCCCTGTGTGGTGTGAAGTTTAGAAGCATGAAAGGTGAGTGGTACATGTAACCAGGTGCTGAGATTGTTTTAGTGGGAGAGGTCTGTGGAACACCCTCACTACCGAGAAAGGACTGTTCTAGAAATGCAGGCAGCATGTAGGAGGGTTAGTAGGAGGGAAAGTAGGCCTATAATACAAATGAAAAATGTTTGCTCATCAGTCTAGACCTATTTGCAATATTTTCCGAGAGAGCATGACTGTTTCCCTAAATATTTACACAGCACTGTCTAGAACACACACACATATGCGCGTACACACACACACACACACACTGACACACACGCACATACACACGTACACACATGCACACACACGTACACACATGTACACACATGCACACACACGTACACACATGCACATGCACATGCACACGCACACACACAACACACACCCGCACACTGAATAATTTGCCAATCGGGTGCCTGACAGTGTGTGGGTATAATATATTTATAAAGTGCTGACTATCCATGAACAACAACAAAAACAAAAAAGAATAATCACAACCAATAACATATACTTTATCCTAAATGACTCATACTGCATTAATATTATTAATCTTTATAATTATCCATCATGTCTTTGCGGGGGGGGGGGGGGGGGGGGGGGGAGAGAGACTTTTTAAAAAAAACGCGCAAGCATCATGTATAATCAATCCCGAATACATTCATGTAACAATACATTATTATCATTAAAAGTTAAACGTCCCCTGTCCACCACCAACAGAATTTGTGTACATGTCTGTGACAGATGTTTTGTCTTATGAATGACCATTCCTCGTCAATCCATTTATAAATACATAAAGGCTTAAATCTCCACACTGGCGTAGGAAGCGGGGGGGGGGGGGGGGGCAAGGGGGCATGTGTCGCCTTTCAGATATTTTGCTTTATTATAGTGTAAAAGTGTGTAAATATAAGTGCCCCCCCCCCCCCCACTTTTTGGCACCTTTCTACGCCTCCATATCGATCACTGATATAGATTATTGACAACTGAAGTTATTAAAATGTCAAACTTAAAAAGACCCCCCCCCCTCTTTTTCATGTTCTCAGAGGCGGATCGGGGTGAGGGTGGGTGGGTCGGCCCCCCTAAATTTTGCGACAGTTATAATTTTATTATATATTAATTTTCATTTTTTTACGACCCCTTCCTAACCTTCCTCAAAGTTCCCTTGGCATTCCACCTCATGTCACTGCCCCTCCCCCCTAAATGGATTTTCTGGATCCGCTACTGGTTCTGTTTTTTTTTAAATAAATGTGTTATTCACTTTTATTTAAAAGTTTTATCCCCGTGTGTAATTTTTAAATACATTTTTGAGAAAATTAATCAGATGGACCGTCTACTGCATCGTTCGTTGTTTATTAGGCCTAATTATTCCTGCAATAAACCATTGTTTTCGTTGTTCGCAAGCACCAATAGAAGCTATATTCAAACACCACCGCCCCTTTTATTTGTTGTTGTTTACATTTTGATCACACTTCAAAGGAAGGCGTCGGCGGGAAAGCTCGCAATAAATATGTATTCGTTTTCTCAGTGTTTAACCAATGAAAAAATAAAATGGAAAAACTCGAGATAATTAATAGCCAATGAGAAAAAACTAGGACACGGTCTCTCGGCCTTGGAACATGGCGTCAGTTGGCGTGAGTAACCTCATTTAGCTTTTTACTACAAGCTGTTTTTCTAATTTTATCAACTTCATCAAACATTTATGGCAAATAATATTTATTGTCCTTCTGTTTTCCTGCTGTGCATTAATTCTTTTGTCATTCTACCGGTGTCATTCGGAATAAAATCGTTATTTTAGGCAAATGACACGAACCGGACTTTTAAAAAACTTTACTACGTCTGCCACTGTGTTATAGTATAGGCTATTACTACAGCTGGGGCAAATGGGGATTATAAGTCCGTTTACTACGAAAACAAAATCCACAATCGACCGCTGGCAGGTGTTAGCAGATCTGTTTATTGCCCAATTACTGTCTCCTTAAAAAGATACACCATGGATTTGGCGGCCTACTGAGTTTAAACCGGTCAGATAATTACGTAAATTAAAGCAATCGAACACGGCTGATGGGATGCACCTGTTAACACATTGCGTAATTCTCGTAGTATAACCTGTTGAGAGCACGTATGTTATTTACCGTTATTTAGGGCTGATTCGGAAATAAACACCAGTGGTGGGGAGAAAGGTGTTCGATTACACAAAATGTTTACAATACTGCAGGCAATTGAATTTACAATTTGAGTGTGTAGACAGGGCCATAGCTAGGATTTTTTATTTGGGGGGGGGGGGGGGGGCACCTGAGTAGTTAATAGTCTAAAACTCCTTAAACAGTTAAGAAGAGAATTTTCTTTAAGTTTCTATAATGCTTTCCAGATTTTTTTTCTTCTGGAGGGGGGGGGGGGAGCAGTTGCGCCCCCCCTAGCTGCGGCCCTGGTAGATAAATATAATCATATTAATACATTGAATTTTAGAAGAAAAAAGGAACCAAAAATTGAAAGTAAGTAAAAGATTGCAACATGATCTACTAAAATGTTTTTATGAACAGACTAATTTTTAACAAAGAAAATTATGGTATTGTGGGATGGATTTTATTTACTTTTTAATGTCATACAGGTACATGAAAAATACTATAATTAAATAAAACAAAATATATACCAAAATTTAAATAAATAGGCCTACATTTTTAACCAACTTTCCAAGGCCATAAATATATAAAACATTTCAATGGGAACTTTTATCATTTAATTTGCCACCATCCAGAATATTGTATTTATTTTCTTAGCAAGTCATATTACACATTAAACTTGACCAGTAAAATTTTTAACTTTTTGTTTTGGTACAGTGTGTGCTAAATTTGAATTTGTATATTTTCGACTACTCTTTCATGCACTTGTAGTTATACATGCATGATTAAACACAACACTCATATTATTTTAAATTGTTTTTGCACATTATTTGCAAACGTTATCTGTGTATAATTCATTTTTGAAAAGTACATATACCCTTTGTACCTGTATACATGTACAGTATGCTAATAGACAAAAACAGATTATATATTACATCAAGATACTAATTGCAGGGTTTCTGCAGTGGATATGTATTTTTAGAGTACCAACCTCTGTGAATCGGGGTGGGGGTGGGGTCTTTCGACATTGTGCTTTCATCATTGTTAAAAAGCAGTGCCTCAACTTTTGATGATAATGCATACTTTAAAATACCTAACCAGGGTTTTATGTCTAAAATTTGACTTGATGCCCATCGCTTTGACTGAGAATATTAGTGTCATTAAAAAAAAATTGGAATTAAATTTTCAGTTTCATTTCAAAAACATCTTATTAAGCTAAGTTAGAATTTGAAGTAGTAATACTATACATATATGTACTTGTATTTATTCTAATATATATATCTCATGTGTTATGAAATGATATGGGGGGAGGGAAATTGTGTTGTTAAGCAGTGGCGTAGGAAAACACTATTATAAAGCAAAATATCTGAAAAGTGGGGGGCACATGCCCAGATAGCTGAGGTATGTGCCCAAGACAGTGTGCGTGAACCTTAATTGGATTTATTACCCATATGGGCTCAAATATACAGGGTAATAATTTTTTGATCTCTGCACAGTGTGCAGATTGCTTCTACAGCCACTGATTGGCTGGCTTAAAAATCACGACGTTTGGTTGGTTGCTTGTCATGGCCGGAACTTCACTTTCATTCATATAATGTTTCCATTCATGAGTCAGATTACACATACGTTATACGATATACAAAGATTTACAAAAACAAATAGACTCATTTGTTTCGTAAACATGAAATGGTATAGTTTAATAAGCAGCGGCTTTAGTAATATATAAAAATAATTATTTTCAAATGCAAATACAGTTGTATTATTTTGTACTGTAAACATTTGGCTGTAACAAGAACGCCGTTATGCTATAACGTCACTTACATTACGTCATGTAATGCGCGTAAGATTATATGACGTAATGGCTGATGGCTTTGTTGTAGACTGCAGAGGAATATTTTTACATTAAAAATCAGTTAAAATTGACAATGGGTAATAAAGAGAATAACCAACTCGCTACGAGGAGTTACGAATTATCTGTCCCTCGTGAATGAATGTTGTAAAACCCTCGCCAAAGGCTCGGGTTTACAACATTCATTCACTCGGGACAGATATTTCATAATTCCTCGTAGCTCGTTAGTTATTCTCTAAATAAGCACAGAAATAAGTGGAAACGAAATGAAACGCCCAAAACTACCAACTTAACGTTAATTACTGAATTATTATTTGTCAACAGGACACAACCCACCTGTAAAAAACTCTGACAGTTAACTCCATCATGTGTAGACATATTGCATTACCTATCTGTGTTCTTAATCACATAATTACTTGGTGATGCCATGACCAGAAGCGGTCAGGCCCTTTATAAGGGCCCTATGGGCAACCTAGGGAGACACCACAGCATCGTAGAGGTCTAAAATTAACGAGCTACTCATTAATCACTAATATCAAAACCTATATTAGCTCGGCCATTTACCTTTCGACCGACCGTTCAAAATTGCGCCAAAGTCCTTCAATCAAAATTGCGCACCCTTCTATCTTTGGCATTTAACTGCTCCATTCAAATTCCATAGCACCACCACCACCCACCCGCCTGCTACCGATTCGATCGGGCTGCTGGTGCTCCCTTGCACCTGCCAGTGCAGGCGGTCCCTCCTCTCCCCTCCCCCCCCCTCCCCCCCACCTTTGCTGTCATGGACGGAGGAGCCGGCCAAGGCCGGCTCTTGTGCCCACGACAGGCGTGCGCTACAACAGCTTGTTCTGAATGTGCACGTAAAACCCTATGACCTGACATGACCTAATCACATAATCAGCTGAGGTGATAATCACTACTTGAATTAGGGTTGCAGTAATGATTATTATGGTTTAATTGTATGGTGTTCAATTATTATTTTTTAATTTTTTAATTTAATTTAATTTTATTTTATTTAAAAAAAATTGGTTTAGAGGGGTAAATTAATGTGTTAAAAGATGGGTTTAATCAGGGTCTTGTTTTGAGAGGTTTTATCGTGAATGTTGAAGGATAAGGATGAATTGTGTCCAGATCTTGATAGTAGTTAAAGTTTGTTTTGTTTAACGACACCACTAAAGCACATTGATTTATTAATCATCGACTTTTGTTGTTAAGCAGTGGCGTAGGAAGGTGCCAAAAAGTGTGGGGAGTACACTTTTATATTTACACACTTTTACACTATTATAAAGCAAAATATCTGAAAAGTGGGGGCACATGCCCCCTTCCCCCCCCCCCCCCCCCCCCTTCCTACGCCACTGTCAAGTGTAAAATTTGTCTTTATATTATAATTATAATAATAATAATAAAGGAAGGAATTATATACATTCAGATTGGGCATTTTTTTACTCAAATTTGGGAATAAAAAATGACGTCTGCTTTGAAAAGTGGTGTGGAATAGTGTTGATTGTCAGTCTAGACACATAGGTGATAAAACCCTGCTAACTCAACTGACGTCAAGCTTCAAATACATAGTTTAGAGTGCATGGGTTTACTGTACGTACATTATCATGTAGCTTGTTAAACACCAAAGACTGGCCTCGGTGGCGCAGTGGTTAAGCCATCAGATATAAGGCTGGTAGGTACACGGTTCGCAGCCCGGTACCAACTCCAACCCAGTGCAAGTTCTTAAGGGCTTAGTGGATAGGTGTAAGGCCACTACACCCTCTTCTCTCTCACTAACCACTAACCAATTAACAACTAACCCACTGTCCTGGACAGACAGCCCAGATAGCTGAGGTGTGTGCCCAGGACAGTGTGATTGAACCTTAATTGGATATAAGCACAGAAATAAGTGGAAATTAAATGAAACCCCCAAAGCTACCAACTTAACGTTAATTACTGAATTGTTATTTGTCAACAGGACACAACCCACTGTAAAAATGTGTAGACATATTGCATTAGCTACCTGTGTTCTTAATCACATAATCAGCTGAGGTGATAATCACAGCAATTACTACTTGAATTAGGGTTGCAGTAGTGATTAGTATGGTTTAATTGTGTGGTGTTCAATTTTTTGTTTTTTGTTTAGAGGGGTAAATTAATGTGTTAAAAGATGAATTAAATCAGGATCTTGTTTTGAGGGGTTTTATCGTGAATGTTGAAGGATAAGGATGAATTGTGTCCAGATCTTGATAGTAGAGTTAAAGTTTGTTTTGTTTAACGACACCACTAGAGCACATTGATTTATTAATCATCAGCTATTGGATGTCAAACATTTGGTAATTTTGACATTTGAGGATTGTCTGTTATTTCTTTTACCTTCATCGGGGTATGAAAAAAAAAAATCATCCGCAAACTGTGAATCGGCGAACATTCTGACATAAGTAAAATAACGTAAAAGAAATAACAGACAAAACTTATAATTAAATTCGAAACATACTTACTAATAATAACACTAAAAATTCATATTTTATTTTGAATAATTTTTGGGGTTCAAACCAATAACGCTCAGTAAGACAAATTACCAATATAAAATGACGTTCCCTGACGATGTAATTTTTACGTACATCGAGAAATGAACAAAATCCCGTTGCTACAGCTGGACCAAATGGGATGACGTTATATTGTAATGAATGTAACAAAAATTTAATTATATAGTCTTAGAGAGGAAACACGCTATATTTTTCCATTAGTAGCAAGGGATCTTTTATATCCCACAGGCAGGATAGCACATACCATGGCCTTTGATATACCAGTCGTGGTGCACTGGCTCAAGGAAAAATATTTCAAAATTTTAGGTAACCGGAAGTCAGTTTACATGAGGTTTACTTAGGTAACCAATTGTTCGGTAACTACGAGAACTATGAGTTAGGCCTACCTAATCCTAAAACACTTGAACTACAAAATCTTCTGTGCTACATTGGTGGTTCCATAACAAACTGATTTTCACTTTCATTACTGTAATATGGTACATTTTAGAATATAATTGTTCTTGTGATTTTAAAGTTGCGTAACTGACACGCGAACAGAACAACAGTTCTCCTGAAATATTGTGCCCCGCTGGCTGGAACGAGAAAGCCTAATGGGCCCAATGATGGGGATCGATCCCAAGTGAGCACTTTACTTTAACAGTGGGCTACGTCCCGTTCCTCAGTTTAAAGGGTGTTTTTTTTGGTTTAGAGGGGTAAATTAATGTGTTAAAAGATGGATTTATTCAGGGTCTTGTTTTGAGAGGTTTTACCGTAAATGTGGAAGGATAAGGATGACTTGTGTTCAGATCTTGATAGTAGAGTGATACAGTCTATTACAAAAGGAAAACAGGTTTCTAGTAGAGAGAAGACTTCATAATTCAAACATAATGGGAGGCTACATGTCGATCTGTTTTTTAAAAATAAAATAGAGCAGCAAATACATTGTGACACCCCCTCCCCCTCAAATTTAGTTTGAATTGCATATTCACCCATCAGAGAGAGCTGGTGATTAATTTATATAGCCTTACATTATAAACTTGAAATTTGGGGGGGTGGGGGTGGGGGCACTGTCAATTCAAAAAAAAAAAAAATTACAAATTTGGGAATTCCCTCCTCCAAAAATACATTTTATCTTTTTAGTTTGCTGCAGTTATGCTCCTAATAAAATTTTATACGATTACTGACATATATGATTTACAAATGATGTCACATTGTATTTTTGTTTTCAAATAATTTTGAAACATTACACAAGGCTGCCGCAGAGTATGATTTTTAACGTTAAGCAAATCCATGAAATGAGTTTTGATCATAGGTTTAACAAAGTGTTGTTATGACGTTAAATTAAAAATATTTTGTAAAACACAAAAAAAGGTATGTAATAAATACAAAATTTCACATACGTTTTTTTCTTTTTCTATTTATTGCACTCATTTATTTTGCGCATAATAAACTTGTGTAATAAATAGGAAGCGAAAACATATGTGAAATTCTGTATATTTATGGTACAGTGACTTCTATATCAACTAGTACACCTACAAAATATGGTGTATAATAATGTATCACAACCATATGTACAACACATGTTGCATTGATTAGTTGATGTAGTACTAAAGTAATACAGAGTTAAATGACATACATATAATGTGTACATTGTACTGCTGTGAAAAAAATTGAATATGATAAATCCTAAATATAAGTGAATATATCAAATCAATACTTGGCCTCTGTTATTGCTTGGATCATCTGGGATGTCGCCCAGTGGAAGAGTGCTCACCTGAGGTTGGATGTGTTGTAGGATGCAGCACAGGGCTTGACAGAGAAAGTGAACTATGGCCTGCTAAACATATTTCTTAGAAATACAGTGAAACCCCTTTAAACCGGACACCCTCTGGACCAAGTAAAATGTCCAGTGTTAAGAGGTATCCAGTTTAAAGAGGTTAATTTCTGTACTGATTTTTAAAAAAGGACTGGAAAAATGTCCATTTTGGAGGGAATTCTGGTTTACAGAGGGTCTGGTTTTGAGAGGTTTAACTGTATATAGTGAAACCCCACAAAACCTGACACTCCCAGGACCCAGGGGTTTATTTCTGAAATTTGACTTGACACCCATGGCTTTGACTTTGGGAATTTGTGTGTCATTTTACAATACAGAAGAGGGAATTTTCATCTTATTAAACCAAGTTAGATTTTAAAAGAGTAGGGCCTAATGCTATACATATAAATGTAATTGTATTTATATTCAAATTAATAGATCTGTTTTGTGTTATGAAATATTATGGGTGAGATACCGACTCCAAACCCTGAGTGAGTGCTCCGCAAGGCTCAATGGGTAGGTGTAAACCACTTGCACCAACCAGTGATCCATAACTGGTTCAACAAAGGCCATGGTTTTTGCTATCCTGCCTGTGGGAAGCGCAAATAAAAGATCCCTTGCTGCTAATCGGAAGAGTAGCCCATGTAGTGGCGACAGCGGGTTTCCTCTCAAAATCTGTGTGGTCCTTAACCATATGTCTGACACCATATAACCGTAAATAAAATGTATTGAGAGCATAGTTAAATAAAACATTTCTTTCTTGTACTCTCCTTAAACTAGTCTCTGGAGAATGTTGCTGAGCCAGAGTGATACTTAGAGAATAACCAACTCGCTACAAGGAATTACGAATTATCTGTCCTGAGTGAATTAATGTTGTAACATTCACAACATTCATTCACAAGGGACAGATAATTCGTAACTCCTCGTAGTAAGTTGGTTATTCTCTTTATTACCCATTGTCAATTTTAACTGATCTTTAATGTAAAAGCCATCAGCCATTACGTCATATAGTATTATGTGCATTACATGACGTAATGTAAGTGATGTCATAGCATAACAGCATTCTTTTTACAGCTAAATGTTTACAGTACAAAATAATACAACTGTATTTGTATTTGAAAATAATTATTTTTATATATTACTAAAGCCGCTGTTTATGAAAATATACCATTTCATGTTTACGAAATAAATGAATCCATTTGGTTTTGTAAATCTTTGTATATCGTATAACATATGTGTAATCTGACTTATGAATGGAAACATTATATGAATGAAAGCAAAGTTCCGGCCATGGCAAAGCAAGCAACCAAACGTCGTGATTTTTAAGCCAGCCAATCAGTGGCTGTAGAAGCAATCTGCACACTGTAGAGATCGAAAAAATATTTCCCAATATATTTGAGCCGATATGAGTAATAAGTGTACATATAGCTCCCCTTAAATGGTGAGATATGTATGGGTATTATATATATATATATGTATGCATTTGTGCATGTACTGTAGATATTATATGGGTTGAATATCATCACTTACCTGTGTCTGTATTATACTTGTTTTTGCCAGCAGCGGTATGGAGTGGAAGGCAAGCGGCCACACATTAAGACGTCTCGTATGCAGGAGTTCCTGAGAACGCAGGGCGACACTAACCACAAGATCCGACTGTGTCCATTCGAGGGCTGCCAGAAAACGTTCACCAGTCTGCCGGGTCTCCGCTACCATGTCAAGTCTCACGACGTCAATGAAAAACCCTTTCGATGCTTGAAGTGCAGAAAATCTTTCAAAAGGTATTTTGAACATACACAGGGGCAGAACTAGGGTTTCACAAGGGGTTCTAGTCCTTTTGCGTCACATAAACAAATGTAGAAAATCTTTTAAAAGGTATGTGTACATGCACAGGGGCAGATGAATGGTGTCACAACTGGAACCAATCCCATAAACAGTTGTAGAAAATCTTTCAAAAGGTATCCACATGGGTGGATCTGGGCATCCAGTCTCCCTGGCTCACATAACAAAGTGTAGAAAATCTTCAAAAGGTACATACACTGGGCCAGATGTGGATCCAATCCCCCTGTTTCATGTAAACAATAGCATTTGTTTTAGTTGATCAGTATGAAGTAGCCTTTCAAATCTGAATGGTTCAATAGGTTCCTTTTAGTTTTAGAATTCTGGTCTCCTCCCTCAGGAAGATTGTTTAAATCTGGGGGGTGATAGGGGAGGCAACATAATTATAACTTAATTTTAATACCTATTTGTCACACCTTTGCCCCTATGCATACATGATGTTAATAAACATTGTAAATGGTTGATATGTAAAACCAATAGCCTCCCTCCCTCCTGCTTAAATGTGGAACATCCCTAAAATGTAAAAAAAACCTAAACTTTGATAGATCAGACCTTAATGGCAGCCAATCATAATCACTAAAACCAAGAATTCAACAGAGTAATGGGTGATATGTATAAAGCATTGCCCAAAACAACATGATTAATCATTAATGAAGTCGGATGAGTATTGTAACCAGCAGCAGATTGCCAGCTAATTTTGACATGGCTGCGTGGATGAGAACATGAGAGCTGGGAAAATGCTCTTGTTTGCCAGTCTGGCATCAAGTTCTGTCTCTAGAGACCTAATTAATTACTGAAAACCCGTGTTTGTGCCAGTTCCACGTTTATAGTATATAAATGTATATAATGTACACATTAATACACTAGGAGTATATTTAATATTAGTAGTAACATACTAACATACGTGTATGTGGTAAAGATAGAATGTCAGATGGCAACAGTGCTGGAATGGAAGTGTGTGTGTGTGGGGGGGGGGGGGGGGGCAAGTAAGCATATGCCTCTCACTTTGTAGTAGTAGTGATGGTTTTGATAAATTTATACATATATTTATATACATGTATACATATGTTTGTGTGTGCCTCCACCCCTTTTGTGTAACCTTTCTATACCCGTGTGTTGTATATATATTTTAACATGATTTGATATAATTTGTTTTGTGTGTTTTGCTTGTTTGTGTTTGTTAGCTTGCTTCCTTGCTTATTTATTTGTTTATTTATTTATTTATTTTAATTATTTATTATTTATTTATTTTTAAAAAATGTGTGCACATAAAATTCAAGCATGCTGTCCTGGGCACACAACTCAGCTATATGAGCTGTTTGCCAAGAACAGTGAGTTAATGCTTAGGTTAGGGTTAGTTGGTGGTAGTTAGTTTGTGAGTGACTACTCCTGAAATTTACAAGTATCTGAGTATACTTGATGTATTTTTTATATTATTAACACAGAATATATGAAGAGTTTCATTGCAAAACACGATAAATGCCACTATACACACCCAATCCTAAAAATGTTTAATTTCAAACCACCATAAAAGCAACTCCAGTTTCTCTGCAATCTGTGATATATCCTCAGACAATCGTATTGTGTTTTGCTGAAAACTGAATTTGAACTTGTGTTTGTCTACGTGTGAACAGTGTCTGAGTGGTGTTTTGACAATGGTTTTTAATATGGCATTTATCGCATTTTGCGATGAAACTTCATATATAAATGTACTTAAATTCATATTTTTTCTGTATTTACTCTCACATTTTTAGTGGATTTGTTTTTACATGCATGTTTTTTCTTTTAGTTGCAATGGTCTCAGATACCATACGTCTAAAACAAGATGTGAGGAATGCACTGATGGCCATTCCGAAAAGAAAACTAAACCAGGTGCCCCATATTTACTTCTTTGTAACATACAGGTATATGTATAGCGCTCGCTTGATGCGTGGTCGGTCTGGGATCGATCCCTGTCGGTGGGCCAATCAGGCTATTTCTTGTTCTAGCCAGTGCACCATGACTGGTATATCCAGACCTGTCAACCTTTAGTCAAGAGAAAGCAGGAGGTGTGTGTTGAAAAAGCAGGAGGTGTGTGTTGAAAAAGCAGGAGATGTGTGTTGAAAAAGCAGGAGATTTTGTCAAAAAGCAGGAGATTTTTTAAATTCACACAATTTAACCCAAAATCGCAAGATTTAAAAAAAGACATTATTACAATAAGTTATATGAATACTATATAATGTCATATATACTTCTTAACCTTAGATCTTGGCATTAAAAAAAAAAAAAAAAAAAATTAAAAAAATTTTTTAAAATTTTTTGTTTTGTTTTTAAAGTTTAAATATTACGATTTAATACATATTTAAAAAAAAAATATATATTTTATCCAAAAATGTTAAGAACATGAACAAGAAATAAAAAATGTAATTAGTACATTTACGGTATTACACTTACAGCCTTACAGGTTGCGTTACATTATCATTTGTGGTTAGTATACCTGAGTACCAAAGACAAATTTATATAAATCTTATAAATTAATATTCATTTTTTACTATAATGAAGAACGGTGGCGTGGTACTTATTTAAAATCATTATAATGATGCAATAAACATTGTATTTTCATTAATCATAAGTAAAACCTCATTACGGACATCGTGTGAAATATACCGGAATTATACCCATTTCCGTGAGTAACTTTATGTCATTGTCAAACACAACATTTTTTAATTGTACAAAAATTATTTCTTGAAGAGTACCCTTATAACCAACATTTTACTGCACAAACATACAAAATTAACTGACACAAGTATGTTTATACAGCTAATTGGTCTTTTTAACAAGCATCGCGTGTGTATCGCTGTCAACTCGGAGTCTGGTAGTTCAGATTCGTCATAGTTGCATTATGTAATCCAGTGGGAAGACATTTTACAATTCAGAGGTGTTGTTAGAACTAAATTGGATAGTTGGTTTTGTTTATATATATATATGCAACACTGAATGTCAATACACAGCCTGTTGAATTAGCGGCAACACGCTTCGTAGCCATTACGATGATAACAAACATTATAATTACATGTCATTTTATAAACTCCATGTGCTTTTTTAACAATATAAATAGGCTATCCCACAATTCTCACTTCGGCAAAGGTTAAACAGTCGGGACAATTCGGCCTGTTACATTCTCAGAAACCGAAAGTAGTCGACATTTTCCGAATGAGAAAAAAAAGGTAAGAGTTACTTCCCTTATGTTATTTTGACAAGAGGTTCGATTTTTTTTTTATGCTTACAAAAATGTCATTTAACAGGAGAAACTGTCTCCCGCACAGGTGCAAGGAGATTTGATCAAATACCGGGAGACTCCCGCGGAATCCGGGAGGGTTGACAGGTCTGGGTATATCAAAGGCTATGGTATGTGCTATCCTGTCTGTGGGATGGTGCATATAAAAGATCCCATGCAGGGTGGAACAGTTTAGCAGTTTTCCTTTCTAAGACTACAAAATTACCAAATGCTTGACATCCAATAGCCGATGTTTAATAAATCATTGTGCTCTAGTGGTGTCGTTAAACAAAACAAACTTCTATGCATATTTAGAATAATTTAATAAAAGTTCAATGCCAAACTATCAAAAATTGTTAAAGATATATATTTTTATCTGTCTGTCGGTCATTAGATGGTTTTACCCTTTCAACTCCACCAGAAAATATCAACAAAGTGGACATACAGTAAATATACCTAGCAGTGAAAAGGTTGAGATATCCACCACAGTCTTTGATATGCCAGTTGTAGAGCACAGGCAGGGTTAGCTCTTGGTGAGCAGAACATTTTGTCAAATTATTTATTAAGCGTTAAGAATGACAGAAACCCACAGTTAATTTCCAACAAAATATAAATCATTATATATATTTATTTCACTAAATTAAAATAACATTTGCCTTTTTGATTTGTCATTGGTAAATTAGTGAGTAGCAGAGCTAGCCCTGGTCTTTGGTATGACAGTTGTAGAGCACTGGTTGGAATGGAATAACCCAATGGGTCCACCTCTTGCTACAAAATCAGTATATCGTTTTTCTAGAAGGTGTGATTTTTAGTCCCATATTTGTCGAACTGGAGTGGGCTGTAGGTTTTGTCTCTATCTGTCCATCCATTTATCTGCACCACATGTAGTTTTTCAGCTCCTTTTTTTTCTTTTCTTTTTTTTTGGCGGTACCTCAAGATATTGAGCTGAAATTTTGTGTATTGCTTTATCATGTAAATATACAGATCAAGTTGACTTTCATGGGGATTTGCCCATTTTTGACAGAGTTATGGCCCTTAAACTTTTGAGATACAAATAGTTACTGGATACTGAAGGGAACATGTATTGGTTTAGCAGTACTTTGTGAATGCTTGTTTTGTTTTGATTTCAGCCTCCACTGATCTAGTCCTGCCAGAAATTGGAGGCAACATGGAGAAACTTCACCAGCTGGCCATCATAGCAACGGGACCACAGAGTCCTCTCCTACAATCGAACTCGCCCTCGTGGGACAGACCAAGGTACAAACAAATAACACTGAACCATGGACAAGTTCCATTTCATAGTCATTCTCTGACTAAGGCTGGTTAGACTTTTTATACTACATGGGGTGTGGGGGGGGGGGGGGGATGTGTGTGGGGCAGGAGGAATTTATGAATTGATGTTTGATGATACTAGAGTGAAAACAAAAACAATAATTTCTCACTGGCTTTGGTAGTGTCGTGGTTAAGCCACCAGACATAAGACTGACCCCAGTTGGTACAGGGTTTGCAGCCCGATACCGGCTCCCACCCAGAGCACGTTTTAACAACTCGGTGGGTAGGTGTAAGATCACTACACCCTCTTCTCTCTCTCACTAATCACTAACAACTAACCCACTGTCCTGGACACACAGTCCAGATAGCTGACATGTGTGCCCAGGACAGCATGCTTGAATCTTAATTGAATATAAGCACGCAAACTAAGTTGAAATGAACTGAAATAAAATCTAGAGTTATTCCTTTTGTAGATTGTTACTTGTCTCAAACTAAATTCTTGTAAAGTTGGTTAGGTTTAGATCAATATTTTGTTACTAAAACCTTCATTATAAAAGCTATCTTGTTAATTTGTAGTGTTAAATTTTATTTAACACATGAAACAGACGCGGAAAATATGATAGTGTAGTTTATTTATGATAAAATGGTCAAATAAAGAGGTTACTTTTTCATCAGTCTTTGTTTGTTCATGTAAAATAATGGTTTATTTATCGAATGGATGAAAGAAAAAGACTCCATCATATGCGGTCATGTGGAATAGAAAAAGTACACCCTCAGTGGTGGAACTTCGACCCTGGGACTCTGCAAGCCTCATCCCGGGTCTAATTTTTACCATCTCGGGTGTACTTTTTGTATCCCACATGATCACATATGATGGAGTTTTTTTATTCTTCATTAATACAAACTGTATATATTGCTAAAATAACATATTTGTTTATATTAAGTCCAGTGGCATATTATTAATTGTTTTCAATATTTTTATAGTGGTCCATTTGTACGAACTTTGGATTTTTCAACATCTCCATCTAAAACCTCTCTGAATGATGGTTCTGTCAAAGAGAGGTAAAAAATCACTTTATTCTTAAATAAAAACTTCTGTTTACAACCCAGACAATTAAGAAAATGGCCAAGGAAAATATATGCCATGGAACAGTAATCTCCACTGTCTCTCCCAGTTTTGAAGTTAATTGATAAGAAGGGGGGGGTTAATTTGTGAGTACCGTATATTGCTGTGTTTAGCCGACTCCTTGTATAAGCCGACCTCTTAGTTTGACCCTAAATATCAAGTACAAAATCATCGGCCTCGTGTATAAGCCGAAGTCATCTTTTGTCCAGTTGTATATTGTATTGGTTTCAATAATACTGTCAACAAATAGACTTGTGCTTTCTTTTTCACTGTATTTTTTTCCCCTTTAATTATTACAGACACGGTAATCGTCATCGCAATGTTAACGTCTTCCATGCCGTGCAAAAATAATTTAGCACCGATAAATCATAATAGGAAAATAAACAATTCAAGCTGTAACCACATATCATTGCACATAAGTAATTAAATTATTCACTGGACAGCAAATAATAAACTCATTAAGGCATGTTTAATCCCTGTTTTCCCCTCCACACAGAAAAACGATTCTGTGGTCCATGGCTGTTGTTTACACAAAATTGTGTTATCCAATCAAATAAGAGCTTACAAAATGATATAGAGAGAGGTGTCAAACAAAGATGGCGGAACACGTTTTTACCATTGAAATGACAATAAAACAAGTAATTTTTATTATTATTCATCAAACTATTAATGCATTCAAGAACAAAAAACTACATAATATTGCATGACGGGGTGTATTATTTATATTGTGCACAAATTATTGTTACATAAGCTGTGAAAGGCTCTAAGGGTCTGATCAAAATTTGTAAGTAGGGGTCGGGAGTGTTTTCAATCGGAATTTTATGAACCAATTTGTTGCCTCCGTGTATAAGCCGACTCTCTTCTTTTGGAAAGTATTTCTAGACTTCAAAAGTCGGCTAATACACGGCAATATACGGTAATACAAAAATAAATAATTAAGAAAAGTGGCAGAAAATTTAAAGTTCTATGGCAAAATAAATTCCAAGGAGAATTGAAACGACGGTGGCATTGCCAGTTGCCATGGTTAATTGTAGAGATGGGCGGTATTGAAATTTGAGGTTCGGTTTGAGTACAGTATTCGGTATTGACACGATACCAATATCGAGCATTATTTTCAGTATATTCGGCTTTAAATGCATGCCTGTGTTAAGGCTTCACGCAAACTGTTCTTCTGTTTTTGTGTTGGTTATGCAAATTTAAATTAATGTGAACCACCAATTGGTACATGGTGAACCCTTACGTGTTTAAATTAACAGTTTCCAGCTATTTTAAAATATATCTTACACTGATTTTTGGACTCTTGGAAAAAAAATACTATGTCATTTACAAATCAATTTGTTTAAAATACATTTGGAACATCTACAGAAAAATAGTACATGTGTTACGAATAGGTTACTCACTCATATATATCTAGCTTTACAAGAAGAAAATGTCAGCACTGATCCAAGTTTGCAACATCAAATTTGTCACTTTGAACCTACTTTTTTTCAACCTCAAATTGTAAGAAAACAACTAACATAACACTTTGTGATATTTTAAGGGACATCTTAGTGAGACAAATCATCGTTATAATATTTACAGAAGAACTTAATTAATATTTTTTAAAATATTAAAAAAAAAACCTACTCCTAAATAGCCATCGATTAAACAATAATCTAGGGTGTCGTTAAACTTGATCTTCTGTCCATTATAATTTTAAAAATATTTTTTAATTATTATTTTCAGGCAATCTAGTGAGAGTGAAGCAAAGGTGACATCATCGTTTCCCTTCCCATCATCCCCTAAGGACGCCAACTCTGACAGCGCCCTCTGGTCCCACTCCTGGCCCACCGCAGTCTGGCAGTGTTTTATGCGAGGTACGAACACTTTCAGCATTTATCTGGGGATTATTCTCACTCCAGCCAATGCACCACGACTG